>NW_024609839.1:59545302-59760947 GCF_016920785.2 Ixodes scapularis | reverse complement strand
CTCACGTGACTTCCTGCGAACCCACTTTTAGTGACGTATGTCGATGCCTCCACTTCTGACCGCCCCGACACCTTGCGGTACACTGTTACGTCACAGTGTTACTGGCGGGAACTTTGAATTAACGTCCTATTTCTATTTTTTTATAAAAAAAACTACGCACCGTCTATAGTGAAACAATTTTTTTGTAATGTCTTGACTTGGTGGCCTCAATGTCCTTCTGTTAAGGGTGAGTGCCACCCTTTGTAGTACCCGATGCCGACAGCACGCGCTCACGGGTAAAATACAAAGAAATTGTCGAAAACAAAATGTCGCCATAGCAACAGTCAGCGCCAAAAGCGCGTGCAGGGACACGCTCTTTCACGTGCTTCTGAACAAAAAAGAAAAATAAATGTGTGGGACAAAATGGCGAGATGTCTCCACCCTAAGCAAAGCGCACATGAAGGCACCCTAGTCTTGACATGCCATTTAAACGCCTGGCATGAGAAAAAAAAAATTTTTTTTTGGCGTGTCAGAGGCTTTTTAACCGCAGTTAAAAGTCACCTTTAACTGCAGTTACGCTTAAACCGCAGTTACCACACTACGCCCTCAGACAGCTATTTCAGGAGAAGTGAGAGGCGCGTGCCCAGCTTTGATGGTCAAAAGCTCAAGCCTACGTGCGCTTATAGCTTTGACTGCATAGCTACATAACGTTGAGTATACAGTGTGCACGGAAACTGTGGTTAAGCGTAACTGTAGTGAAGTTTTCGCACGTAACTACAAGGTAGTTACTATATACATAAACATAATAAGATTCTTGGTAGCGCTGTACAGCGCCCCCCCCCCCCCCACACACACACACACACGCGCACACATAAATTCCAGTAGCTTTTCTTTTAATCGTTAAAAATAAATTACGCGTCACGGAAGGCTCATTCTTTGCCAAAATGTAGCGCTAGCGGTACCAACCTGATGCCAAGGTTTCAGCACTAACCCTTATTATCTCATTTGAAAGTTGAAAGTTACTTTCGAAAAAAAAAAATTCAATGGGGAAATGACGTCATTTTCGCCCGTTTCCGGGTAACTGGCGTCCGTAGAGCTCCATGTATTCGAAAGCTCCGTCGGCCGCCATTTTTCCATGGAAAATTAAAAAAAAAAAAACAAAAAAAAACACATAACTTACAATCACAAAATAATCATAATCATAAAATCACACAGAGCCACACAACGTTTTAATAAAAGAGCGGGGGTAATGCTGAAACTTTGGCACCTGTTCGAACCTTCAGCGCTACATTTTTTTTTTTTTTTTTTTTGTGTGTGTGTGTGTGGGGGGGGGGGGGGGGGGGGGGGGGAGGGCTTTTATTGAACTTGCGTTTACATCTATCACATTTAAAACTATAATTTACGTAATCCTCACATTAAGGCAGGGTACTTTGTAGACTCCAACCAATTTCTTCAATGTGCCCGACGTTTCGAAGCCGGCTCGGCTTCTTGATCACGGGTGACTGTATGCGGGCCCAAAGGTAGCAAACTGTCGTTCTTTTCTTCTTCTCTCTCAGCATTGTTTTCTTCTTCTGTTTTTGTGTGTGGCGCACGTAGCCCGTGGATAATAGCTGCCTGGAAGCGTTCCGGTGGATCGGTTCAGATGGTTGTTCGTATTTTGCATGTGCCAAGATTCTAATAAGAGTCGCTTTCTCCAGTTTCTTTCTCGATCGATTTTGAAGAAAGCGTCTCTTATTAGAATCTTGGCCCGTACAAAATACGAACAACAATCTGAACCGATCCATGGGAACGCTTCGAAGCAGCTATATACACGGGCCACGACGGGCCACAACACAAAAACAGAAGAAAACAACACTGAAAGAAAGAAACAAAAAATAACGACAAATTGCTATCCTTTGGACCCCACGTAAAGTCACCCGTGATCAAGGAGCCTAGCCGGCTTCGAAACGTCGGGCACATCGAAGAAATTGGTTAGAGTCTGCAAAGTACCCTGTCTTATTAGAGAGTTTTAGTAGATCGTTCCCATGACACCGATAACGATACCCGATACTCCGCCACCGCCTCCCTTGCGGCATGCGTAGTATCGTTATCGGGGCTATCGGAGGTATCGGAGACGATCTACTAAAACTCTCTATTGCTAACCTAACCAGGGCGGAGTTCCGTCGAAATGTTTACTTTTGATCCTCACATTGCATTCAAGGAACGCAGTTCTAGAATGCAATAACACTGATAGCTCAAATTACCGCTGTAAAATAACAAAGCGTGATTGGAACTGTGGGAATTTCCATACACGCATGTGCCTTGTCCGAGTCTTTTGACAACAGCTTAAGAGCCAAAAGAAACAAAGAAAAAAAACTCTATAAATAACATTCATTTGCGCCCTAGCAAACGACCTGGCCCTTTACTTGCGGTTTTAGTAAAACTAGACGCATCAAAGCAGTGATGCACCCGTTCGAGTTACTATGCAAGAGCTGTTTTGGAATGAAGCGTGTGTTCATCCTGAGACCTAGCGTTGATCCAACGTTATTATTAGCATGCATTAAAACCCCGTGAGAGACAGAGAAAGAAAGGGAGACACGAGAAAAGCTACTCTAGTTCAGGTGTCTCTGTATCAGTGTTGTACACGATAAGCTCGTTGCTCGTTCCCCCTCAATCTTTGTGCGAGTTTAAGTTCCAGTGGTTCGAAAGGAACGCGTTCTAGCTGTTACACTTTTAAGAATGAAACGTGTCGTTACGTTAACGTCACATTTTTCGTATTCTAATGAAATATGGTACTGAATAATCCGTAAATGAAGTAAAGCGAGCAAGTGAGAAAAGAGAAATGTGTGGCAAATGGCTCGGTTATTGTGTTGCGTACGTGAAACGTTCGAACATCAGAAAAGTTCAGCGATACTCTCACGTCGCTTTTCATCAGAGAGTTTAAAGCGTACCATGTGTACACTTGATTGTTGTTTCTCCTAGAATGAGGCGATACTACCGCTAATCGGGCTGATAAACCTGGCGATCTTTTAGAGCCTTCCATATCTTTCGAACTCCTCTCCCTTAATACGCGCAGGTGGTCCGGCTCTTCCTCGCCTACACCTCTGGTCACGTGATTTCCCCGTTAACCAATCAGCATTGAGCTTCGCGGCCACGCTTATCATGCAACTACGCTTCGAATCAGTCGCCACGATCACATTTGTTCCAGTTTGTTTTTGGCAATAACTGGAATACTTCCCATCCCTTGAGGTCGGAGGTTGAAATAGTCGATAATGAAAAAACCTAAATTCCAACTAAATTCGTAAAAAAAAAAAAAAGCAAATAAATAGAAAAAAAAAAGAGAAGAGCTCAGTTCTTCCTGATATTCCCTCAGAAAATGTAACGAGTTCCTATTCTCAAAACGTCGTCCCTTAGAACGCCGTTCCGTACAATGCTTCTATATGACATTATTTGGCTTCAAGCTACAACTCTTCAGCACTTAACCCTCAGAAAAAAAGAAAATGCTGAGTCACCGGGCATCTGATATTCCGCAGCAGAAAGATACTGCGCATGCTGCAGAACGCATTTTACAGCCCTGTAGACAAAGATGGCGGCGCGCAGATGTCACTGGAATGGACCCTATACGTAGCATGCAAGTGACATCATCGCTCCAGGCTGGCCATCATTCAATAGGGTGTCCCAAGCGGACCATCCGCTGTAAAAATGAGCCGAAAAAATCGGCGCTTGCACACAGAAAGCTGAAACTTCCACCGATTGTGCACGGAGCAGGTCAGTTTTACCGAGTGAAGTTTCAAGGCTCGGTTCTCTTTCTGTAAAAATTAGGGCAAAAACTTTCCAAAGTCAAGGTTGGGTCGCGTTCGCAGACGACCGAGTGAGCGGCTCTATTTACTTGTGGCGCCAATTCCCGATAGGCGCAGCGAGCAGACAACGGAGCGCGTCGTCTGCTCGCTGCGCAAGCCCTCCTGCGCTCAAGCTTTGAACAAACTGTGGTGCCCTATTATTTTGTGTAGTACAAGCTCACCTGATTTGGCTTCACACTACTGATGGCACATTGTCTCAGTGTTTTTTTCTTTCTGTGTGGAACTGAAGAACGAAGAAACACCTCTGAACCTCCGAAATCGCCTAAATTCAGCAACGCAAGACAATCAGAAGTGCCAGATTCATGCTACCATCGCTAGGGTACGCGTCTCTGTATGAGGGGGGGGCATCAGCAGATCTGGCCGTCCCGGCGCTTTTATTATTTTTCTTCTTTTTGGAACCCGTGAAACGGCGTCTCCTCGTTCTTCGGGTCTTAGCTTTTGCCTGTGCTTCGACGGCGTTCAAATATTTCTTGCTTCTTTGTATTCTCCTCGTGATCTCGCGTTCCCCACATGAGCAGGCACGCTCTCTCATTTGTGACAGTTTGGGACGGTCAAATATCTAAGAAGACCTAACAAGTCAATTTTTGCAGCAACCTCTGGGAAACGGAGGAAAGTTATCCGGAGATGGCGCCACAAGTTGAGAACTCGGGTCGGCTGCGAACGCTCCCCCATTTACTCTTGCCAGTTTTGTACCATAACTTTTTACAGGAAGAGAACAACGCCTTGAAATTTCACACGGTAAAACTAACTTGCTCAGTACAGATTCGGAGAAAGATTGAGCATTCTATGTGCAGGCGCCCATTTTTCGGCTCGTTTTTCAGAGTAAGGTCTGCTTGGGTGTTGTTCTTGCCGAAAAAAATATACTCGATGGTGCGAAATGTAGGCTCTAGAAGACATACGTACTCAGCAGTAGTGCCACCACAATGACTGTTGATGTGATTTCAGTGAAAGTTGTCTATCCTGAAGTCAAGCACGAAGCCTTACAAGCCACCAAAAAGACGACATCTTCGTCTTCATGTTTGTGACGTAATCGCATGAGCAGTAGACAGTCGCATGACGTAGCCAATGGCTCACGTTCCCGAGGCCTTGTGTCCAGATAAACAAACGAACAAAAAAATAGTGAAATAGACGAAGTCCTTGGCGCGGCTGTGCTGGACCCTCCAAGGAGTATACGTGACATCTATTTGACGATCGCGATGAGTAATAAAGATAAGAGAAGTGAAGAAAGAACGCGCATTGATGAAGATTTGTAAATATATGGCTTGCATTGACGTCACATCAGCTGCCATTGTGGTGTCCTTGCTGGTGAGCCCGTACTTTTTGCAGCAAACACTTCAACCCACCGATTTTGTTTTCCTCAGAAAGAACGACTAGGGATGACCTCTGGCATGATATGGTGACAACGCGTGTAAGCAACGTAGGTGGAGGTGCGTCGCCATGGAACATGCATGGTAGTCGGCTGTGACGTGGCCTCGCTCACATGACCGCTCAACCGCTTGGTATGGCAGATTTCCAGTTTAGCATGAAATAATTTTAATTACATTCTGGCATAACGACGTAAAAAATCGCGCTGACTTAAAACGTCCATCAAATGCAATGAAAGTACGATAGCACTAAATACCCACGTTCCTACGCAAAGGGGGGGGGGGGGGGGGGGGGGGGGCGTGAGCGCTCTGTTTACTCCCTCTCTCCTCCCCAAGGCGTGATGTCATTGGTCACGCACACTAATGACGTCAAACTAACAGCCGAACCCCGTGGCTGCCACTCTTTCCGGTGGCCTTGTCATCAACAATGTCTCTTGGCCGCTTGAAATGGATGCGTTCAAAAAGGGCATCCTTTCTGTTATCAGTGATAAACTGGAAAACGAACTGTCGTCTTGTGTGGGCCTCTTGATTTACGTTCAAAGTCGAGAACAAAGTTAGCTTCGTATTGGCGTCTGCAAGCAGTCACGCTTGAAGAACTAGTTTGGCCCCCTTGATGGGGAGCACCATGTCAGGACACCGACCTGATAACCCTGGACCACGGCTTGGCAAGGCTCGACTATCAGATGATCTACACGCGCGCCAGCGGCAAGATGGTGGTGCCCGGAGGCCCTACTTGCAGACGTCCTATAAAATTACTCTCTCAAACTCTTTTTCTTTTTTTTTTTTCTTTTTTTAGGTTTAGTTTGGTTTAATGTCGAATAACGAGTATAAGAGCGATCTAGAAGGCTAACACGTCTTGGGAAAAAAAAGGCTGTAAAGTTTACAAGCGTCATCTTTGTTGGTGTCAACTTTGTAGTACTTAAAAGCGGTTTCATGTTTACCGAGAAAAGCTTGGTATGCCTCGCATTCGGTTCGCCAGATTTGCTCATGGCGCCGCCGTTTTGTTGTTTTAAGGGGTATTCGGTCATGGCTCTCAGTATTTTGCTTTTCAGCGTGTGCTGACTTCGAAATCTCTGTGCAGAGCTTTTGCAACGTACATTCCCGTCACCATCAACGTTGCCCGATATCTTGGGAAGCTGTAAGTGTGTGCTCGTTCTGAGCATGCCCGGTGAACATGTGCACTTGAGTATGGCGTCCAGTGAATACTCCCTATACGGCGTGCAGGTCGTCTGCTTCTTGCACAGGGGTTCCGATGATGCCAGAGAACGCCATACGCTTATTGGCTGGTTGAAAAAATGTAGTGGGTCGACCCCAAGTCATCTAGCATTGCGGTCTACCCACTATCCTTCCAGTTAAAGAAAATCAAAATGGCGTCTTTCTGACGTCACTGCAACCCGATCTCAACCAATGAAGGGGCAAAATTGGCTGCCTCAGTCATCGCTCGGTTCCTAGCGCGTTCTTTCTGCTGCCCTTTGGTTGGTGTGCCCCCCCTTTGCGCGTCGCTATCCCCCGAAGCGTAAGCTTTAGCCCAACCCCCCCCCCCCCCCCCCCCCCCCTTCCCGCAAGCTCTTTCTTTTCGTTTGTGTATGCGCGTGTTGATCGAACGCACCGTAACTGCGGTCAGTCTCTATTCATAGAATCCCCCGCGCGTCGTTTTATTAGTCAGGAAGGGTCAATCATTCCATGACGGGTCATTGACCTTACAGCTAAAGTGCACCGGCGGTCATTAGAGCCCCGCTATATAAGCTACCTCCAGAGTATCGACAGGCCGGTTATCTTGTAGCCGCCGCCATTTTGGTCCTTGGTGCATACAGAACGCGGGCGTAATCGAAATGTCACTTCCGGAGCTTTGGAGACACGGTGTCAGAGAAAGCACGGGCGACATCGTTTTTGCTCTGTCGTGGACTGTTTTAACATTTCTGAAGGACGGTAAAAACGTTATCCGCGACTTTGGACGAAGCTTTTGATAACTGGCGACTGGAATTTGAGCACCAAGACGGCTGAAGCGATGTATCGTATACCTTAGCTGTTTTGGTCTTGCAAGCCACCCGTGGTAACATTGCTTTGCAGATGAAGATTATTATTATTATTATTATTATTATTTAATTAGTGTTGCGTTCAGCTGCGTTCGTTTGTGCTGTGCGCTCCCTGAGCATGCGCTGACGACAGTTCTGCAACGTGCATTCAACAGATTCGAGATTGTCCTTCTTGTCAGATGATGACTGAAAACCTTGTAAACTAAAATTTTATATAAAAAAAAAAAACAGCACGCTTCTCTCATCTTGTAATAATTTCCACTAAAATTTCCAACAAAAAGAGTAATTTCTTGTTGGTTTTTACGCAAAAACATGCTTTCTAAACGCTCGTGGTGACCACAGCAAAACAAAAAAGATTGAGCCTCCATTTTGGCGCCTCGAGCCTGGGAGTTTCGGTACTCTGGGAACATTCAGCCGCGACTCTAGTGTGCGCAAGCCCGCATGGCCACAAGTGACAACTACCTTGCTTCGAGGGTAGTTAATTCCAGTCAGAACTACTAGTACGCAAAAAGTAATTAATTGCAGCGGATCATTACTATCAGAAAGTGACGCTCTGTTAACAATTTCCTTCGACAGCTATTCGACTCCAATCATGTTGATGTGTTGCCATTTTATCTTTCGCGCTGTGACGGAATTGTTTAAAGGAATAATTATACGGCGTTTTACATTCGTCATATTCCGTATCTGTGACAAGTGAAAACGCTTCAATCATCACCATCAATATATTTGTTTTTCTTTACAATAACTACTTTTACCCAGGAGTATATAAAGACACAAAACATTAGCGTTATGACAGCACGTGCACGCGCGCGCGCGGGCGAGCCGTTATGTTGGCGGACACTAGACCACTACCACACCGCCACCGCCGATATTTGCTCAATGATCATTGCGAAAGAAAGCCTAAACACACGCTCCTCGCCCGACACCCGTCCCCCCCCCCCCTCCCTACAACACGCACGCGTATCCGGTGACGAACGACACAGTTCATGCGGGAATAAAGAAGCGGGGGAGGTGGAAGTAGAAATCGATCTATTCGCAAACCCACAAACACAACAACCACGTGACGTGTGTGTGTCCCCCCCCCCCTCCCCCTTTCCCCTCTCCAAACCCTTCACCAGCCTTCAAGCAAGTCCACGCCAAGTCCGGCAGGAACAAGTCGCCGCCGTCGCCGCACTGTCTACCAAAACCAAGTCTCAAGGCGCGCGCAACGTCAAAGGAATAATAATAATAAAAAAAAAAAAAAAAAAGAGGAAGGAAAGAAGCAGTCTGGAAAGGGAGCGACGACTAAAAACGCAAGCACGCCGGCGACGAGCAAAAAGAAGCGCAACAGCAAAAGCGAGTTTCTCCCCCAACCCTCCGTCCGTCACGTGATTCCATTTCGCCTTGACTCTCGAGGCAGGCGGCAAGCGCGAGTGAGAGCGAGGGATAGATAGGTTCCAGTACGTCACGCGGAGTAGCGGTGCTAGTGTAAGCGGCTGGCTGGCGAGGCAGTGCCGGCAGGCAGCAACTACAAAGAGCAGAGCGACGACGACGGCACAACTAGCTCAAATCGGTTGGATCCGCCCTGCCACGGACGAAGACCTGCGAGGACTCTCCCGGCAAACTGAAACACCAGTTCCCGCTGCCGGTGGGACTCGACCAGGCTGGTAGTTGTGCATCTTGGGCTTCTTCTTGAAGTGGATCCGCCGAATGTCTTCGAAGATGTCCTCGGTGTGTAGTACCAGGACGTGAATGATGTCTTGAACGTATTCCAGGACCGTCATGAATCTGCGGGACACTGGTGCTGTCGCTTGCCGTGGTACGGTTGTTGTTGTCGTGTTCTCTGAGATCTTCTTTGCAAGCACCTAAAACGTTTTAGATTTTTTTTTTTTTTTTTTTTTTTTGTGCCATTTGAAGATTGGTTTGGAGATTTGGACAGCCCGTGTATCGTGGTGTTGTCTGTTGGAAGCTGTCCACTGCTGCTACCGCTACTTCAGCATCCGTTGGAGGTGGTCTTGCGCCGCTGGAGCTGCTGGTTTATCCCCTGGTAGGTTTGACCTTCTTACTACGAGATATTTTCTCCTTGACCACCGGTGTATAACTCCTTGTCGGACAAACAGCGCTCCAAGTTCAAACAACTCAAAAGATGACCACGAGCGTCGAGACTGAATTCTTTCACCGAGGATTCAACCGACTCTAATATAAATTTTTGTTTTACGAATATATATATATATAAAATACTACAGAACGCAGTCGCTCCATACCGCTGTAGTGCCTCCCTGGGAGTATCTCGTCTATTATGTCTTCAGCTGTATACGTGGGGAAGCTGCTTGGTTTATGGAGGTGCTAGTGTTTCATCATGAGGCAAACATACTGCAACCTATTATTAGAACGTCATCGGTTGCTGCATTTATGTCATAATAAAAAATCTGGCCAAAGATTTTTTTAATTTTTTTTTAGCTTGTCGATTGACCTTGGGGCGAGGTCTTCCGTATATTTGTTGTGCAATGTTCGCTATAGATACTGCAGATGTTTCAATTTTTCTTCATATATTCTTTTCGTATGTGAGGTTATTGCCTTCCTTTTCGAAAGCTTTTTTTTTTTAGATTTGTTATATATATATATATTTCCTTGGCTGCGTCGTCGGGGATGGTGAAATTCCCGGCTTTCCACGACGATTCGCAAATTAGACGCCGGCAGAGTTTGTTCAACTTTCCTCGTCTCCTGTGGCTGGAGTGCGTTCGGTTTTACGACAGCAGCCTCCGTGCTCTGCAACGAGTGATCGAAATTAAGATTAGCGTTTACATCGCCGTGGCAGCGTTTGCAAGATGTATCACTCTTTTTTTTTTCCCCTTTTTTTCTTGCCATTCTTTGGAGAACTTACCGTTCACAGCATGTTCGTCGGATATGTATTCCCCATCGGAGAGTGAAAGCCGTTGCTAAGGGCCGGTAACGAACAAGGAACAGACACAGTTCGCAGACAGACACGTCGCAAACACCTTGTTGTCTCACGACTCTTGATTGCGGCAATCGTAACTCATACTGAAAACTATTTACGAAATGCGAACAGGACAACGACGAAACAAAAGGTACACATAACGACGAGGACTGGCTCGAGCGCATTTTTTTGTCCTTGTTCACAACTTTCACAATAGTTTTTCACCTTGTTATCTGTCGCGCTGCAGGACCCACGGGTCCTGGGTTCAATCACCACCCCCGCCCGTTTCGATCTGGATGAGCATCGTACGGCCATGCACCCGTTTAATTACTACTGCGTGATGCACGTTAAAGACCCCAGACTACCCTGGGGTCTTTAACGTGCATCACGCAGTAGTAATTAAACGGACACATGCCCGTACGATGCTCATCCAGAAGGGTATCGTTACCGGGAGCGTCGGAACCATCTACTAAATCTCTCTCATTGTGTTGCTTGCGGAAAGCGCACTGCTCTTGTCCAGGAGCACTGCTTACTGGACAGGCAAAATTTATCTTCTACAGCGGACACTCCGCAGACGGCCATCGGGGCTCCATGGTTAACTTCCCGCGCTTTCCGCAAGCAACAAAGAGAGAAATTGGGGGGTTTTAGTAGACCGTTTTCAAAGGCCCGCTACCGCTACGAGCGCGCGCTTCAGAGCATGCATCGAAGTGGCAGCGCGAGCTCCCGCTACGATTATCGTGGCCTGAAAACACGATCTACTAAAACTCTAGTAGATGGTTCCGATGCCCCCGGTAACGATACCCGATAACGATACGATACATGCGTAAAGGCGGCGGTGGAGTATCGTTCTTGGAGTCGTCGGTACGATCTACTAAAACTCTTCATTATTACACGAAAATCGTTGTTATCAAATTTGTTTCGCAAGCGCGAGGAGGGGGATGTTGTAGCTCAACAAGATGCTTTCTTGGCACGAGTATCTCGGAGCACGGAAAACCGACACCGCAGCCACGTGTTCGCGCCCGTGGCTTGCACGTCGCGCTCAACGTTGACGTCCGGCTTGCGCCATGTAGCCAGCGTTTTGAATACCCTAAAATAGACCCCTTTCAGGTAACCGCCCTCCGTTGGGGGACATGGAAATATCCCGTATGTGATGGCAGACACCCAAAACTGCATCCCTACAGATGCTGAAAATTTCGTTATCGTCATTATAATTATACTCGGCTCGTCGCGGAGCTGAAAGTGCGGTGGAAGCTATCGTGCTCGTTGAACCAATCGGGTGCTCCTATTTCGTCACGTGATGGCGCTCCCGCCCATTGTGCAGACAGCAGGGTCAGGTGGCGCATCGGAGGCGGTTAATTAATCTTGGCGAGCGCGTGGCTACTTTTTTTTTGTCTGTTATTTGATGTTTCGGAGCCCTAATCTACACGGCGGGACCAGGGGGGGGGGGGGGGGGGGGGGGGGGGAACATAGCCGCTTGCTGCGATTGGTCAGTTCCGCACCGCTGGCCAATCGCAGCAGGCGGCGATGTCCCGATCCTCCCGTCCCGCCGTGTAGATTAGGGCCCTTGTTGGTGTTGGCACTACCAGTGTTGCGCGGTGTAGCGGTGTACATGTTGGCTTAACGTCGCCGACAGCTAAGATACGATGGGCGTGGCCTTACGATTCGTTCTTGCGTTTGTCTGGAAAAATCATTCGCGCTTGTTATTTAGATGGGGTGTTCATCAACGCGACGCGCTCGAGCTTCCAAATTACTCGCGTCATTAGTATAAAAGAATAGACAGACATTTTTTTCCCGTGCCCTAATTTCGATCTAGATTAATTGACCTTGGCAGTGTACACGTATACAGTCCCCCACGATATGAAAGACCCGCTCGCCTATGGGCAGTTTAGGCGCGGTGCTATTCACATCTTTATCCAGAGACACTTTGTTTTTGCATAGACACCAGAATAAAGGTTCATTTATTTCCTCACCACAGTCGGTGTGGTGAGCGGATCGATTTTTTTGCTTTTATCTTTTCGCAGAAGTACCTAAAAATATTCATTTACGTAAAAAGAAAACAGCAACAACAACAACAATTATCTCAATATTTGTATTTCCGGAATACTTTTTGGAGTAGCCAGCCCTGTTTCATATTCATGAAGTGTGTGCGCAACGAAGTACGTTGATTTCCTCGTGCTCGGACCGTTCTATTTTTGGAAAGGGCCGGGGTTCGTCCTGGGTCGTCGTTCATGAATGGTTCAGTGCACACGGTGGCAAAATGTCACCTGCGCTCTCCGTATCGCCAAGGTCATCCTGCCACTTCCTGCGCCAGCTTTGCCACGTGTCCTATATATGGCACGTGTAACTTGCTCTCAAACCACCGTGTCTCAAACACACCGGCAAACAAACAAAAAAACGGATGAATGCAACACGTATAGGGAAGGCTATATCGGGAATACACACACCATTGTGCTAGCAGAAGTAATTCGTGTAGTATCGTTCACCCACGGAGTGACTATTTGTAGTTCGGCACGCACTGGCACACTGGACACGGAACGCTGCCAAAGCTTCCGGCGCGTGGGCATCGTGACTTCACCTGGCGAGCGACCAAGCCATGCGCTAGCTTTGGCAGCGTTTGTACACTTTGTACATCGCACTTGAGGCGTATTGTTTTTGCTTTTTCCAGGATGTCTCCCCCCCCCCCCCCCCCTCCAAAAAAAGAAAAACCTTTTTTTTTTTTTACATTAAAAATAAACTACGCATCGCCGAATGCCCATTTCCGTCCAAATGTGTAGTTTTAGCCGTCCGAACTAGATGCGAAAGTTTCATAAATATAACCGTTATCTTATTCAAAAGTCATAAGTTATTTTCTTAAAACTTTAATATGACAATAGTTGCCATATTGCCATTGACCGATCTCACTGAGCGTTCCGCGCATGCGCGACATGCGTGGCGCCGCCATAACTGTATCGTTTTATAGCAGGCAGGCGCCAGTTCACGAGGCAGCTCGTGCCGCTTCGTGCTCTGCTCGTGCAGACGCTCAGCGGGAGCTTATCGCTCGTGCATAAAGACTATGCGAAGAGCATATCAGTCGTCTGCTTCTTTTACAAGGGTTGTGGTGACGTTAGAAACACGCCGAGCTCTGATTGGCTCCGAGTGGAAGGATAGTGGGTAGACCTCAATGCTAGCTGCCTTGAGGTTTATCTGCTGTCCTTCCAATCGGAGCCAATAAGAACTCGGCGTTCCCTGACGTCACCGCAACCTCTGCGCTAGAAGCAGGCGAACTTGCGCTCCGTATAGTTCCCACGACGTATGACGGCAGTGGTGGCGTTATGAAACTGCACTGCGAGATCAGTCTATCGAAAATTTCCAAAAATCACTTATAACTTTTGAAGAAGATCACGGGCAGTTTTCAAACTTTGCCATCTGGTTCGTACCGCTAGCGCTACATTTGGACCGAGAATGGGTGTTCGGCGACGCGTACTTTATTTTTTGCGGTAAAAAAAACAGCAACAAAAAAACTAACTTTGTTTTGGGACACTCTTGACAGCATACGCAACCACAGTGTCGGTCGTGCAACGATATTCGCTTGAAATCTTTTCCACTTGGCATGAGCTTACTGACATTAGGGAGTTTTAGAATAACGTACGCAATATAGGCGCACGCTAGCGCTAAATTTAGCGCTTGTATTAGCGCACGCGACGCGAGAGAGTTTTAGAATAGCGTTTCTCCGTCGCGACGCAAAAGCCCAAGCATATCGCGCTTGCGACGCCACCAAGATACAGTCACAATTTTTATTTCACACACGAAATGCTGTAACTTAAGAAAAAAAAGTTTTTGGTCCAGAGTATTATTTTAGATTTGTTTAAACGTGAGAATGCGAAGCGAGCGGTTGACCGGTCGTGTCCGCTTGCGTCGCCTCGGCAAGAGAGGTCTCGTGTACTGACCTTCGCACATCGTACCTTCGCCGAGAAATGTTCGCGCGTCACAAGCATCAAGCTGTCGGTGATCGTTGGCAAACCGAGTACAATGTCGTCCCGTATTGAAAATCGCAGTCGCGAGGATGCCGCCGACGTCGCACTCACGACGTCGCCAAAGCAGCCGCTGACATAATCCTGGAAGCCGCCATTTTTTTTTTTCAACTCTGCTCGTCTTCGCTTTAGCCAACTTCTCATCACGAATCCTCCTTGGAGAAGCGCAAAGACTCTTTGCGTACGCACGCTATTTCCGAGAAATAGCGCACGCTAAAATTGCGCACGCAAAGCGCAAAATCTGGTTTGCGTTCGGAGCATGCGCAGTGGCGACGACGCTATTCTTTGCGCACGCAAAGCTTTAGCGTGCGCTATTCTAAAACTCCCTATTAATGGGACCCAAGTATACTCGACGCAATGTCAGCGACCAAATAACTCCTTCGTTGCGGTGTAAATCCAAGGACAAGAGCGACCGTTTTCCTTCAATCTCTCCTTCGCAAAGTTTGGTGACGTAGCTAGAAAGTCGCAGTCCCCCCCCCCCCCCCCCCCCCCCTTTAGTGACGATATATGAATGCAGCTTATAGATTGGACCCGAGCATTGCGTGAGCACTCGATTTGGGCTCGTAATAATGCTCGACGAGCATTCGGGTAGTGGCTCGTGTCCAATCGGGTCAATGACGACGATAGCCGAACCGTAACAATGCCTGGAACTCAGCGCGTGCCCTGTGCTTTGACAATTAACCCCCAGCGCGTGGGTGACCATCACAATTGGAGGCTTATTATCGACTCCAGATCACGTGGCGGCTTGTTCTAGCTGCGAGTTGAGGGAGTATTATACGCTGCTCGTTTTTCGTTAATTTTGTTTACCGGCGACTTCGATTGCGTGTGGTGAGAAACGAACGCGCATGGCATGGGTCATTAAAACGTCAGGGATTCGTCCGAGGCGTTATTTTGTGCAAAGTACAAAAATCGTTGAATCGCCCCTTTAAGAAACTTTCGGACGGGGCCAGCTCACGTGACACCTTGCCTTCGCTTTGCACGCGCCGAGATTCTCGCATTAGCCGCTAAGAACGACAAAGAATGAATTTAAGAAGATTGAGAATACTAAGCCACACCTTGTGTTTCCTAATGAAGCTCTCAGTGGCCATGGAGTGCAAGTTCGTCCGCTTCTTGCACAGGGGTTGCGATGTCGTCAGAACGCCAAACTCTTATTGGCCGATCGAAAAATAAAAATAGTAGGTAGACCTTAAAGGAGCTGTGCAACGATAATCAATTGGAATGTTTTTCTTTCTACACGAGCTTACTGGCACACCTGGGACTCAAGGATACTCACACGCAACGCCACTGGCCAAGAAACTCCTTTGTTGCGGTGTAATTTCAAGGACAAAAGGGATCATTTTCATTCAATCTCTCCTTTGCGAAATTTGATGACGTAACTCGGGGATCGCAGTACACCCAAGTGACGATATTTGAATGCGGTTCATAGATTGGACCCGAGCATTGCGTGGGCACTCGACTTGGGCTCGTGACAATTGCTAGCTCGAGAAGCATTCGGGTAGTGACCCGTGTCCAATCGCTGCAACGACGACAACAGCCGAGCCATAACAATGTCTGGAACTCAGCGCGTGTCCTGCGCTTTGCCAACCCCAGCGCGTGGCTATGATCAACACCGGCGGCATATAATCGGCTCCAGATCACGTGGCCGCTTGTTCTGGCTGCGAGTTGAGGGGGTGAACGCTGCTCGTTTTTCTTAAATTTTTTTCTGGGACTTCTATTGCGTGGGGTGAAAAACGAACGCGTGTTTCATAGGTTATTAACGTTAGGGATCGGTTTTAAGCGGTATTTGCGCAAAGTACAAAAAATGTTGCATCGCTCCTTTAAAGCATTTAGCATTGAGGTCTGCCCACTATTCTTTCGATCGGAGCCAATCGGAGCCCGGAGTCGTTTGACCTCGCCGCAGCTCCTGCGCAAAAAGCAGACGAACTTGCTCTCCGCTTCCGCATACAGTCCATGACAGTTTAACAAACCCCCGCAGTGCGTGGCTTCTTACGCTCACGCTTCGTGATTCGTGCTTAGGGAGCTCTTATCGACAAATGCCGAAATCTTATTGGCCGAGCAGAGATAAGGATATGTTCGGGGCGCATCTTGTCCAGCGTTAGCTCTCAGTGACCGCGTGTGCTTGTATAGACCTTTTCCGCAAGGGCGCCGCCATCTTGAAATGTCGTCACTTCCAGTATGGGCGAAAACATTGTTTTGCCGTTGCCACGCCAATAGAAGGCATTTAGGACATAAAGGTAACCGTCACACATTCTCGTTTTGCCTCCACTTTATTTTTTTACCATTTGCAGGTTGAAACGTTCTGATATTTTTTCGTCGCCCATACCGGATATGCCTCCTTGGCGGTCGGGGGCGAGAGTAAGCGGAAAAGGTCTATATATTATAAGGTATTCGTGATATGCATGGTCACACGTGACAGACAACTTAGCAGCCGCAGCGCGTTATAAACAAGTACAAAATTAAAGGACACGTAGAAAGACAACCACAGCGCTGACTAAACACTCACGTTCCTTCTACTTTTTTGTAAAAAGCAAAATCACAGTAAAAAAGATGGATATTTTTGTTTGTTACACATAGTTATTTTGCAGATAGAGAAACGGAAGGGGGTTTGTTGTCAAGTCGCGCGATCTTCTCGGCTGCAATAATTTCTCTAATTGTAGAGGGTCGCCAATTATTGTTGCGTTGTCTTTCTATATGTGTCCTCTCCTTTTCCTCGTTGTTTGTGACGCACTCTTATCACCAAACGCGCCCAAGCTTCCGTCTTAACGAGAGACAACTCTTTTGTGGCCGATCAAACTGCGTCACCCGAGGCCTGCTATAGGATAGTATCTAACTAAAATGATTAGTGACGCAAATCTATACTTGTCTTCACATTAAAAAAAAAAAGTTTTGCGATTTTTTCATACGCGGCGCGAAGTAGCTCTTACGGGATTTGGTTATTGGAGGAAAAAGGGGTGATTTTGGCGTTTGGAACGTGTACGTCTTAATGAGAGAACATATATCTAATCTACAAATCACCCTACATATATCTTAATTCTCTACATAAAGGGGAAATCAGTATTGCTCTGCGGGAAGCCGGACTTTTTTTTTTTTTTTTTTTTTACTATTGTTCTTGAGGTGAAAACGGGTCTAGCTGCTCGCTGTTCGAACGCCGGACGAGTTCGGCTTATCCTCTACCCATTACTAATTCCAATCGGATCTCGGTGTTCTGCCGTTTCCTCCTCTCCTCCAGTTTTTTAACCGTATTTAAGCGGGGAAGGCTTTTCAACGGAAACAGCTGTTGTTCGTCCGTCTGTCTCTTTCCCCGCCAAATATAGCAGGGAAATAAATAGTAATCTTCACTTAAAAAAAAAAAAAAGTTCTATAATGTTTTTAAAAAAATTAAAAGATCGCTTCTTATATACTGAATTCCGCGCATTGTTTATAGGACAGACCTGTGCACTTTACTGAAGCGACTAAATATCGTCGCTCGTTACCCGCTGAGAAAATTAAATAAGTACGTTACTCGTTAATAATGTTTAAAAATAAACGCGTTACGTCGGTTGAGACGAAACCAGTTACTTTTTCGTAACACTGCATGTTTCTTTTTTTTTAAGCAGTAGTTGCTTTTTATTATTTTTGGTCGTTTGTAGTGCCTAGCTTTTTGACGCAGTCGTGGACATTTCTTTTTTCTTTTTTTGCCGCGTTTTTTGGCCGTAAAAGTTACATACGTGAGCTGGGGTAAAAACCAAATAGGGTAACCTTTGTTGCACGCGTTCCTCTCCAGAAGTAATTAAATACCGTCACTCGTTACTCCAACAAAAAGTAACGGAAATACTTTACTGGTTCCTTGTCTCGAAAAGTAGTAACTAAATCGTTACAAGGAAACACCAAAATGTTTTGTTTTTATTTAAGGAAAAAAATGAAATACGTTTACAACTTCCTGTAACGCCGATTTAGAGCGCAGCTCTTCAGAAGGAGGAAGGGAGGGTATGCCCCTCCTCCTCATCCGTACCCTCTTCTCCTCCCCTTCCCCGATTCTTTCACGCGCAAAACGCACGTCGTCACGCGACGTTTCAACACCGTGCCGAAACGTCCTCATGGTGCAATATGGGAAACGCCCCATAATGCACCAAGGTGACGTTTCGGCACCATGCCCAAACGTCACCACGGTGCATTGTGGGACGTTTCCTATAATGCACCGCGCGGTTACGCCGACGGCGACGCCGCTCATGCCGGAAACAAGCGCCTAAGAGCTGCGCTCTAAAAAGGAAGTTTTGCGGATTGTTCATACGCCACGCAAAGTAGTCCTTACAAGATTTGGTTGTTTGAGAAAGAAGCGAAGGATATCGGTTGCCGAGTGGGCTAGTGCACACCGGCTCGGACCACGTGCGGCGAAAGTTCGCGCTGTAGAACCCAGAGATCCCAGGGTTGAATCCCCACCCCTTCACGTTTCGATCTGGATGAGTATCGTACAGGCGTGCGGTCGTGTATCACTACTGCGCGATGCACGTTAAAGACCCCAGGTTAGCGGTTGTACCGCACTGGCTAAATTTCTCATCTACAGCTGAGACGCCAGACGCGCCCATAGAGCCTGATCAACTTCCGGCTATAACAACATTATTACTAGGAAGAAGCGATGCTTTTAGCGCTATACAAGCGTGTACGCCTTGATAAGATGACACGTATCTAATCTAATGCAGCTACATTTATGTTAACTCTCTAGATAAAAGGGGAAATAACTATTGCCCCGCGAAAAATCACGTCTTTTTGTTGTTGTTTTTTCTTGGCTTTTCTTTTTTTTTTTTTACTGGGGTTTTTGAGGTGAAAACGAATATAGATAAAACTAGAGCGTTACTTGTAACCCATTATAAAAATCGCTGGAATTCTTTTTTTCTTTCTTATTTATTTTTTAAGTGTTTGACGGCGTTCTAGGGATTCGAATACGCTCTATCAGTTATGCTGTCCGTACCCTACTGTCAAGCTGAAAAAAAAACAAAAAACGTCGTACAATAATAGGCGTTCTTTTTGCTGTTTCTTTTCCGCAGGAGAGAGCAATGCGAAGACGGCGTTCGGCGCCAGCGTCCCTTCGTCAGCGCAGCCGGAGGACCGAGGCGTAGCAAAACAACGCATTATGGTTCTGCCGCACGTCGCTTCAGCGCCGGCCGCACATCGGTAAGCTTCTGCGGCGGGGGTCATTTCCTCCTCGGTCGCATTACGCAGGCGGATCACACGCGCGAAGACCTACCTCTTGCCCAAACCGCGCGCGTGGCGTCTGCGCACGTGTTGGGACGGTGCACTTCGACAGATGGCGCTGAAAAGAAAGAAAAAGAGGCTACACGAAGGAGCCCACCGGCTTGAACACGATTCGTACGTGACCCCCCAGCTACGTACATCATAATCATCATCAAGAGGGAAGCCACGGGCACGGTGGACGAAACATTTAGGTGATGACTCTCTGACTGACACGGCGACCACATTATATTCCGGGCACCGAGCGCGCTTCATTCGCACGGGGATAGATGGCGCTCAAGTATGGGGTCCGTCCCAAACCGACCGCTCCGGTTGTTTCTCCCAGTGGTGGTCCCGCATTCCCTCGCTCACCGCTTCTTGTTGTACCTCTCCGCCGCCACGCCGCCGCCAAGTCGCCAGCAAGTCGCCAGAGACCGTAAATCTGTGTTTTCTTCCTTCTTCTTCTTCGGGTTAAGGCTTACCTTTGTGCACGATGGTGGCACCTGGGATCGACACAGCACCAAAGCAAAACACGAGGCCAACCACGGGCCGCACACCATGCACCACCTCACTACCACACCGCGACAAAGGCGAGCACGCTACGCCGCCGATACCGTGGCCACCGAGGATGGTTGGTTGGACAAACTTTATTTAGATGGGGTATGCGTCATTGAGCCTCGTGGTTGGGTCCCCTAGTCCAGGGCCCCACACGCCTGAGCACCTCACAACGTAGCGTCCTCCACGGCGGTGTGGAACTAACTACTCCTGGTTCGAGGCTAGTTTCGAACACGATCTGGTCGCTCGCTCCCCGCCGGAAGAGCGGCCAGAGTCATCACCTAAATGTGTTTCTTCCTCCGGGCCACGGATTAGGTGTTGCTGAAGTCATTGGGCACGTTAAGTCCGTGCTCCGTAGCGCGAGAGTTTGGCCAGTGCTCCTTTCACTAAACGGACAGGAGTGCCATCGGAGCAGGCACCGGAGAGACTGACACTCGAGCACGCTCTGCGTGCACCCAGAATTTCTCGGCGCGCGAGTGACTGCTTCGCGTTCCGTGGCTTCACGTAAACAAACAAGATGGCTGCGCTGCTGTTGAGACCGTCGAGACAAAAGGCGTAGACGGACCGCTGCCTTTTTTCAGTTGATTAGTGCTTAATCCAGCAGGTAAAAACGATTTGATTTGAAAGCCAAGACAGCAATTAGCGTTCCGAAAAAGGTTTGTTCGTGCATCCCGCCTGAAAAAGAAATTCATCTATGAAACGGTAGCGTGCCGATAGCACAGCGACAGAAAAGTTGTCCAGGTGAGGAGACATTCGGACCGCTCTGTCCCTTTTATAATGCTTAGCCCAGCAAATAAAAATACTTTGATTTGAAAGCCGGAACATTAGTGAGCGTTGAGGAAACATTAGTGAGCGTTGAGGAAAAGGTTTGTTCGTGCGTCTTGCCTGAAAACGAATCGAGCGTGCTGATAGCTCGGCGACAGAAAAGTTTTGATGAAAAGACAGTCAGTCCGCTGCCCTGCAGGTTAGAATGCTTAGCTCAGCCGCAGTGAATAAAGATACTTCGATTGAAAAGCCGAAACACCAGTTACCGTTACGGGAAAGGTTTGTTCATGCATACCGCCAATGCTTAGCCCAGCGAATAAAAATACTTTGATTTGAAAGCCGTAACATCAGTGAGCGTTGAGGAAAAGGTTTGGTCGTGCGTCTTGCCTGAAAACGAATTGATCTATGGAACGAGCGTGCCGATAGCTCGGCGACGGGAAAGTTTTGATGAAAAGACGCTGCCCTGCTTAGAATGCTTAGCCCAGCCGCAGCGAATAAAGATACTTGGATTGGAAAGCCGAAACACCAGTTAGCTTTACGGGAAAGGTTTAATATTTGTTCATGCATACCGCCTAAAAACGAATTGACGTGCTATCGAACCACGGTGTGCCGGTATCCGCGTAGCTTCCGTCTCGCCGAGAGACGGAACCGACGGAATCAGGGAATCTCTGACAAATTTGGAGGTTACCTGCGTCGACGAGCGGGTTCAAGAATGTTGTCTTCAATTTAAATCGAAACAGCATGCATGGTCAATAAATAGATCGGCCAAGGTAACCTCCCACCTATGTGCACGAAGCGAGTCTTCAGACTTTTCTGGACTATTAAAACGTTCGTAGAAACTTCATAACGTCGCCGTTTCTTTTGCTTTAGACTCTGCCGCTCCACACGGGCCTAATTATTTATCTTCGAAATATTTTCGGCTTGTGCCACCCGTATCCACGGTCGGAAGGAGCTCGTATGGCCCGTCGATAGTTTCTGGCCGTATTCCAAAACTTACTCGATCTCTCTAGGGTAAAGGTGGTTATCGAAAACCTACTCGCGTCAAGCGTTTCTCGATTTTTGTTGTCACGTGACATAATCCGCCAGGGTAACTCGGGATCATACGAGTAGGTTTGGAACGCAGCCTCGGTGTGTCGCGCTCCTGTATACACTATATGCGTCGTTTAGTTGCTGCGCTCGGAGTATGAAACTCGGAGCGTCAGAGAAGGTGTAAAGGAGCGCCGACTTCACGCGCCCATTGGATCCTGGGAAAGTAACCTTAAGCCTGGTTGCCATTTTGGCTCGTGGAATGAGCAGCCTCTCCTTGATCTCTCTCCATTTTTGGTGATCCGATTTGAATTCGTGGTGGCAGGTCGCTTCATACGGGCATGTCTTGTATACCGAGATTTTGTTATCCACACACCGACGAAACAAGCAGCGCGCATGTCCGCCCCGCTGCCGCATGTGGCGTTGGTGCTTGGTGGCATTTAAATATTCTAAGCTTAAATTGTAAAACAAAATGGCTAGGTGGCGTAAGCTACCGCCCAATATAAAGGGCTCAGCCGGATTCATCCATCCATTCAGAAATAATTTCCTTGTCTCGAAATATGCGAGAAGAACAATGTGATTGTAAGAAATCTGTAAAGATAAGCTTGTTTAATAAGTAAATTCAAGAGTAACTGAGTCCTGGGACAGTAGTGCCAGGCTCCCAGAGTTGTCACCATTTTGGTTCGTGGAATAAGCAATTTCTCCTACATTTTTTTTTTTTTTTCATTCTTTGTGAGCCGATTTGAATTCGCTGGTGACGGGTAGCTTTATGGAGACGTTTCTTGAACACCGGGGTGTTGTTATCCAACACCGGCGAAGCAAGCGCACTTCTTCGCACCGGCACCACATGCGGCCCCGGTGCTTGGCGGCATTGAAAAATAATTTTATTGTTTTTATTTACTCAAGAGCAACGATACCAATCTAAGAGATATGCGGAAATAAGCACGATTGATAAGCAGATTGCATGCCGAGCCCCAATGACGCTTATATTGGCGTGGAACGCTTTTAGTTCTTGACTTGACAAACCAAGTCAAGTTTATTTAGGGAGTGCTAAGTAGTATTTAGCGAAAGTATAAAAATCGTTCCATGGCTCCTTTGAGCTGAGAATGTAGCCAAAGGTATACAAGCCCAAGCTAGCCCGCGGGCTCCTGGCTTTGAGAGGTGGATTTCTAGCTTGTGTGCTCGGTGATCTGCGAGAGAACGTATGAAAGCAGCGAACGCCGGCGAGAAGGTCTCTTCCTCCTCATTGTTCGCTCTTCTACAATGGAAAGAGGTGGGAGGAGCTTCCCCTGAATTCTTAACCTGTCACCGACCATGGTCGGAAGAAAGCTACAACAGCCGCAGAAGCTGAAGCTGCCTCACGAGAAAGAAATTCCATTCTCCGTCTAATGCTCCTTTTCTTTATCTCTCTCTGACGGTTCGGCTTGTCTTCGGTCGGAGAGTCGTCGCTTTTTCTTTTCTTCTTTTGATGCGAGGTCTAACGGTTTTTGCGGTATTTGTTTCCCAACGCCCCTCGCAGACGCTTCTATTGTTACTCTGTAAAGGTCAGCAAACATGTCTGGAAGAGTGATGCTTCGAGGGGGCTTCAATCTCCGTGCTTCCTTCCGTCTGGCCCCTTTTATACCTAGGCCCTAGAACTTCCAGTTTTAATCTAAAAAAAAAACAAAAAAAACACCGATAAACGTCTGTTGGTGTCAAAAATACAAAATCTGTCCGCTTTTATCGAAAAACCAGAAAACAAAAAATACCCATGAACTACCGTTGGTGTTAAAAATACGAAACCGTCTAAAACCGGAAAAACAAAACCGATTTCTGAACAATTTTGTTCCAGCTAGGACTGTTTACTCCAGCTAGGTCTCTTAGTTTCTCATTATAGTTTTTTTTTTCTTCTTTATTTTTTCATATAAAATTACGGTTTTTAACGCCCATTGATTTTTTTTTTTTTAATTTTTTATAAACATTGGAAAGTATAGACCTTTGCAGAAATCCCCTCCTGCGCGCTGCCATCTTTGTCTGCTGGGCTGTGGAACGCCTTCCAAGCATGCGCTGTTGATCTGCTCTGCGGTATATCGGACGCTGCGCATGCGTCCACAGCTCAGTGACTCAGCATTTTTTGCCCGCTCGCTTCGTTCGAGACTGCCGCTTGAAAGGTCTATACATCCGAATTATATCTCTATCCGGTTTGTAGGCCCCATCGGATTACGTTTGTACAAGAACGCATAAGTGTACTCTATCTATGGTGGTACTGAATGAAAGACAAAAGTAATTTGCTTCTGTTACATGTTACAAAATAACTCCGTGATTACGTGAGACAATAAATGAGAGCCTACTGCTCTAAAATATTTTACACCTTTTCAGGTGTTACAAGAGTGCCGTTTATTTTTAGGGGAGCGAATGATGTATATACCCACTGCGTGGTGCCACACCTACGCATTTATTTGTTTTGCTGAATTTTTCACTTAGAAGGCGCTCCGACCGTCTTGCACCCGCCGTTACACTCTTTTAACACTCCTATGTTTGCGTTATACACGCTTTAAAATTTTCAAAGGACCCCTAAAATATTTATTTTTCGGTTTCATGGCGTCATTACTCTGCAGTTTGTAATCTGAAGGCTGCTACTACAACATTCAGGGTTTTAGCTAGTGCCACTAAATAAGCTACGCTTCAGAGTAACGACACTTGGCCATATTGTGTCTTAAAATCAAGGTTGCCAGTTATCTGAAGCTTTATCTGAAATCACAGGAAATGCTTTTCCGCCCTCCACAAATGTTTAAACCGTTCGCGACAGAACAAAGCAATATTACATGACCTTCCTAACACCGAATCTAATGCTGAGGAAGTCGCACTTTTGAATCATGACGATCGGCCGTTGCGTCTGTTCTGCATGTGAGCCAAAATGGCAGCGCCCACAACAATGTCGGGGAACGGAGTGCCGATACTCTAAGCGCAGCTTATTTAGTGGCTCTAGTTTTAGCTATAGGGAGAATCCGCGCTTAGAAGTGTAAAACAACTCTCGCGGGTTATTTTCGTTTTCTTTTTTTCTTATAGTTTTTTTTTTTTTTTTTTTAACCCGTAATAGAGCAAGTTCGTGTCCTATTAATGGATCCTGTACGGCGGAGTAGTGGAGGAAAGCAAACGTTTAGTGTATTTAATGAAGAAATAAAACAAGCAAAGACAATAACTAATTTAGCCTGGAAAATTATGTGGAACTACTATAAATACAATAAAACTTTACGGGGAAAAAAAAGTATCCGCGATAGGACGACATTTGCCGGGAGTCATTCACCCCCACCACCTGCGAAAAGGACATTTCCGGTTATGGATGAATCCCTGTCACTTAGCCTCGCTGAAACGAACTACAGGGTCGTATCGGCGACGCGCGCACGACCGAAAACGTCGCTGCGTCCGCCGTTTAAGATTCACCGTATTTTGTTTTACACAGTTTATGGAAATCGTTGCCGACAATCGACAATCCTGGTCGTGGCATCACAGATGGGAACCTATAAGTGAGAGCAACCGAAACATCTCGTCGCCAATTGAGCGCGCGCAGTGAAAAGCGAACTCAAATATTGTTCCTTAAAAATGCAGTATGCTGTCGAAGTACATACTAGAGGGCGGCATCATGAGCTCGCTCCCGAGCGTGCATAGGGCACCAAAGTGTGAGAGAACACCGCACGTATACAATATGTGAGCTATTCCGAGCTTTCACGTATATAGCGTTGCATGCGGGTTCGATGACCACGAGTACGTGTCGCGGAAATCGGTAGGTGTCACAGCTTGTTATATCAAACAGCACATAAAAAAAAATATAATAAAAAAAGGCTGGCTCCGCTGTTGCTTTAGAGTTGGTTAACACACACGCGGGCACATATGATGTTTTTTGTTTCGGGCTCGGGCGAGGGGAATGAAAGCGATCGATGCTCTATAGTTGACGGTTATTAGGAAGTTTTAGTAGATCTTTCCGGTGATTCCGATAACGGCATACTCAGATATTTCGACAGCACCTTTCCACATGCATCGTATACCGTTACCGAGTATTTTATCGAATTGCCGGAACGATGTACCAATTACAACTATCTATTGTAAGATTCATTGCGATTTGATTTACTGTTCGCTTTCTTCGAAGAATGAGAGAGCTAAAGCTCGTTCGCGTTTACTTGGGAATGCCGTTGGACAAACTATACGCGAGATGTTTGTACACCCTTGCGAGTGTAAAGAGGGGAAGTTCATTCATGTATACATTCTTTCAGCACTCTTATTTAGAGTTGCTACACACCGTTCAATCGTGAAATAGGGTGCTGTTACATAAAACAGCATTCGTTTTTATTTTTTATTTTTTTTAGGGGGGGGGGGTGGGGGGGCGGGGGTTTATTTGAGGGAAGTAAAAGAGTTTGTGGAAACATGAGTAGTCCTGCCAGGAAATACGGTGCTAAGATTAAACGCGTTCTAAGGCGAAATGTGGCACCAAATGAAAACCGTCGCTGAGGGGACTAATCAGCCGCCGTCAAAAGCTCACCTATAATGGTGTTTATGTTTCTTTGCGTGTTCTATCATCGCTGAACCGATCATTAGAGAAAAGGCACGGTGACTTGCACTTTTGACGATGTTTGATTGGCCCCATTACCTCGTAGCTTCGGCTGTGTCTTGACTTTACAAGCTGAGTCGAAGTATAGTGATTGGCCCCACTAGCTCGTTCTTCGGCTGCGTCTGGACTTGAAACAAAGAGTAGTAATGTCAGAGAGCGTCAACTTGGTGGCTCCGAATTCGAAGCTCGAATGCTCCAAGCTTCCACCATGCTGCTTGAAACACGCGATCGACTTTGTCGTTCACAGTCACTAGCTTTCACGCCAATCATCGCCGTGACGTCACGGGTAGGAACCACGAGAGGGCGCCACCAAAAACGAGCGCATGTCTAGGCGCTTCGGTTTATGATCGTTGTTAACAGAGCCCGTACGAATTCCTCACGGAAGAGAACGCCGGTATTTTAACTTCCTTCGTTTTCGAGGCTATACTGATAGTAATATGAATAGTGATAATTATATGAATAGTAAGTTTCATGCTCTTATCAAAACGTGTTCGCTGAAAACCTTGCGGGTTATTTTAAATGGGCTCGAGTTTAGTGTGCCAGCGTCGCTCGTATTAACCGATTCATAGAATTTGCCCGCATGTCGCTTTCCTTTACTTTTCTTACATGTTGTAATGACGATCCTTCTGTTCGTGGCAACGTGCAGGTATGTAGCGAGATGTCTCACCCCGTTTTGTATAAGACCGGCATTTATGGACTTGTACCGTCCGATTTAGGTCTTCTTTTGTTTTTCTTTTACCCGTGTTAAAATTTGTCACCTCACTTGTTTCTCTTCTGTACAAAACCATTAGCAATGTCTATCGCACATTACCTTCGAGAATCTAGATATAACAATTCTTTTTCCGTAAGCGTTATGGGTGGACTACTAACACAAGTGTCTCTGATGTTAGCTGCCTCTATTATCTCACGTGTTAACTGATGATGGTTCCTTCCGATTATGGTGCTATTTTTGAAGTCCGCGGCGCACCCACAGTCACGGCAGTGAATGCCCAAAAGTCCTGAGTTAGCTAATCGGGTGTTGTTGTTGTGTTCCCTTAATCTGTCATTAATACATCTTCCAGTTTGTCCTATGTACAGTTTGCCGCATGATAGAGGAAAGGAATAAATCACTCCTTCTGAGCAAGGTATGTATGGGGTTCTGTGCTTTTTAGTGCAGACGGTATTAGTTTTTGGTGTGGCGTTAACTTTTTTACATAGGCCTGATAGTTTGATGGGGGCGGAAAAGACTACATCGATATTTGCGCGATTCCCAATCTTCTTCAGGTTATGAGAAATGTTATGAATGTAGGGGATGACTACCGGTCTCTGCATGGTTACTGATTCTTTCGCGTGGCTTGCGGGATGTGATTTGACCTTTTTTAATCTGTTTAAGGAGACTTTCGGCGACTGAAGTTAATATATGTGTAGGATATCCCGCACTTAGTAACCTAGATACTTGTCCTGTGAAGCTTGTTAGGCCTGAATGCGGGCAGGACTTTAAAATGGAGTTTTTGAAGCACTGATTAACTATGCTTCTGATTAACTTGTTAATCAGATTAATTTGAAGCACTGATTAACTATGTTATGAATGTAGGGTCATCCCCTACATTCATAACATTTCTCATAACCTGAAGAAGATTGGGAATCAACGCCACACCAAAAACTAATACCGTCTGCACTAAAAAGCACAGAACCCCATACATACCTTGCTCAGAAGGAGTGATTTATTCCTTTCCTCTATCATGCGGCAAACTGTACACAGGACAAACTGGAAGATGTATTAATGACAGATTAAGGGAACACAACAACAACACCCGATTAGCTAACTCAGAACTTTTGGGCATTCACTGCCGTGACTGTGGGTGCGCCGCGGACTTCAAAAATAGCACCATAATCGGAAGGAACCATCATCAGTTAACACGTGAGATAATAGAGGCAGCTAACATCATAAAAAGGAGAGACACTTGTGTTAGTAGTCCACCCATAACGCTTACGGAAAAAGAATTGTTATATCTAGATTCTCGAAGGTAATGTGCGATAGACATTGCTAATGGTTTTGTACAGAAGAGAAACAAGTGAGGTGACAAATTTTAGTCCGATTTAGGTCTCAGTCGGGTGATTTACGCATGTGCTGACGCACCGTGTGCAGCGCGTTGATACTTTGTTCACATTCTTGGAACATTTCGCTGAGAACTGGCTACAGTATCTACACGTTTTACTCGTATTTAGTGATTCATAAAATCTGTCAATGTTCTCTTTTTTTTTTTTTTTCTTTTCTGTATAAAACAAGACGGCCACTGACCAAATCGGGCAGTATGATGCGAGCAAAAACAATTTTACACCCTTGAGGGTGTAAAAATTGGACATGCTGATTTACACCATGAAAGCTGCAAATGTCCCAGGGCCAACATCCCAAGGGTTTTACGGCAACATTTTGATGGTGCGGGCGAGTACCCCAAAATCAAGGCGGTGGAGATCTTAGCAGCATTCTAGCGATATTTGTTTACGAGCAACACGTTTGCGCATGCACAGCGATCATAAATACAGACACGATGAAACAATCACTGGAGGTACAAATCACGACCCTGTTGACTAGCGCCTTATACAATTCCAAGGTATTCATTCGCGGGTGACCGCCTGCGTAGTTGCGAGGGGCTACAACGTTGCTTTGTGTTTGTCAATGTTTCATATAAAGGTTCAAGGAATGCATCTTTGGTACATGCATTAATTTTCGGATATAGTGGCTAAAACAACCTCTCCCAAAGCTAACCTAAAGCGGGTGTAAGGTCCTTTACACCCTTCTCCGCAGCAGCACCTTTTTACATACCATTTTAAACCCTTCAAAAACGAAGGGTATCCTATTGAACAGGCACCCCCTTTTACGAATAAAAAAGGTATATTTCTCGAAATAAGGGGCTGAAAGGTCTAAGTCTCTTACCCGGTTACGTGTGCAACGCTTGTTATTGTGTGGTAAATGCTCTTGTATGCATTTCGATTCGCAGTCCGATACGGCGGTTGTGCACCTGCTGCAACGTGTCGATACTTTTCGTGCTCTTGAATTATTTTACCGAAGAGGGGCAACTTTATTCGTTAGCTTTATTTGTACTTACTGGTTCATGAAATTCGCTCGCATGTGGTTTTCTTGATTTCTTTTGTTTTTACGCATTACTTCCAAGACGACGTTTATTCAATTCGTGGCAGTATGCACGGAAATGCTTCACCCCCGTCTGAATCAGAGCGACATTCCTGGACGGATCCAGTCTGATCCGGTTCACACACAGCCGGGCACAATGGTTGTGGGCTCCAAGGGCACAGCGAGCACGACCGCCTATCTGCGTTCCGGTCGACTACATCGAGCGTCACTTCTTTTTCTTTCTTTTTCTTAATATGACGTGTTTGTGTGTGTGCGCACTTTATGCGCGCGCGCGTGATCCTTCTTAATTTCCCGTCACTTTGATTCAAGGGATGCTCCCGCACACTCTGTCACTACGCCGCGCTTTTTTACGTCGCGGATGGTGGACCGGCGTAGTGATCTCCTCTGCTCTGTCGTCTGCTTTACGCTTGCACCGTCGTCTGCTTTTTGTTTTCGGTTTCGTATGGGATATCTCTCTCCCTCTGTCGCTGTTATCAAAGCGTACAAGTGCAGGAAGTGTCACCACTGGCATTCCAGGAAGGGACAGACGTCGCAATGTGCCTCTGCCTTTCTTCTGTAATCGCCTAATTTTTTTTTTCTTTCTCCCAATCTTTCGAAACTTGGGGGTATGGATGAGTAGCGTCCGCTCCGTTCGTGCACACTACTGCATTCCTGCAGTGTTTCACTGTCTTTAGAATTTGTTGTGCGACAAGACAATCACTATCAGTAGAAACGCCCTGTGTCTTTTTTTTTTTTGGTCTAATTTTTTACGCGGTTGTGTCTGAGCAGCGCTTGAGCGTGAGTGGCGGGCACCGACCTTGGAGTCTGCTTTATTTGAACCGGCCCAATTGCCCACAGTGACAGTTTCTCCCCGCCAGTCGTTTCTCAGACTTGCTTCAAGTAGCTTCAAACTAAGGCGCTCAGCGCTCAGTAGTCGTCTGGTGTTTCCGCGTTTTATTTTTGTATATGTATTTGTGTGTTGCGGCGTCGGCATTGGCACAGATCTCGAAGTTTTGAATGGATCATAGTTTTTAGTCTTTAATGCGAAAAACTAAATTTACACGCGAAATTTTTTTTTTTTTTTTTTTTGCTGTTAGTGTTTTTTTTTTTTTTTTTTCAAGCAGACGTTTTGTTACACAACAAAATTTTTTTTTGTTTTAATTTTTGTAGAGCGAGTCGTGGCCTATGAATCACGGCGAGCGTGTGTGCCAAGACACGTCAGGCGCTGAGGCGTGAAGCGCAGCTTTTTTGTTTTTACTTAATTCTATTTTAAGCAGCCCTCTTTCGTGTTACGCGCAGGCATGTACTTCTGAAGCTAATCCATTATCCGGGGGTGCCGTGGGTGGAAGAAGCTTCATCGCCTCTTTCATATTTTCTGATAGTCATTCGACTTCTCTGCCGACAGGAGCAAATCGGTGGTTTCTATTTCTGCAGCTCATACCCTCGCAAAAAAAGAAAAACAAGAAAAAAAAGTATATATATATATATATTTTTTTAATTAGTATTGGCTATGACACGAGCTTGCCAAGAATGTCACAAAAATCAAATCTCAGATTGGAGAAGAAGAGAAACATCAAAACGTAGAAATTTTCTGTTCCTTCTACGTTTTGATGCTTCTCTTCTTCCCCTAGTCCCAGGTGAAATCAACATGGCTAATATTCATAAGCACGCCTGAACCCTTACTATTTTCCCTGGTCATATGACCGAAAGGTAATAATGTTTTTGTAATGTTTTATTTGCTCAGGAGAGCCGCGGCACCGCAGAAAGGCAAGAGCCCGTACCAAGGAGGCCCGCGGTGCCGTATCTAGTGATGGTGATTATGTGATGATGTAATGTACAGATGAAAGTTATGGTGTGTTAGGCCTAGCAGCAATCTTCGCAGTGATGGTCTTCGCGGTGCTGTGAAAGGTACACCGCTACCGCCAAAATCTACACCAATTTCGAACATCGCAGCTAGCGCCATCTAGGCGCGGTGGAACGCAACGCGAAATACGGTGTCTTCAGAGCACGCATCCATCCGTGCGTTGCGAATTTCCCTCACCCAGTGTGCATGTGTAGCGCAATGGTCGGCGTCCGGTTCGTTTGCTTTCCACCGCTGAATCACAGCAGGAAACCGACGCCCAGGTAAGGCTAAAAATTCGCCGCTATCTCGTGCAAACTTATGTTACAAAACGTGCGAATAATACACGCTTACACCGCGCCGGAAGTAACTTTAACGCAATCATTTGCTGTGAATAGAATCGGGGTTTACGTACGCCCGTCCCCCCTCCTCCTAGATGCTGCAAAGTAGCGCAAAAACCCTTTGGGAATGCTGCCTGCGAGCCAGGCTAGGTAGGCGCGGCGTTTGGCGTGTGCATATAGATGTATATAGATCTACATATCTAAATTCAAAGGATGAAGCATGCGTTTTACACGAAAGAATACGATAAACATCGAAAGTAAAACGCCGGTATGATAGAGCCGGCGGAAGATGTGAGCTCCTTGTGTTTCGATTGAAACCTGCGAAATAATAATTAGAACAAAACACATCTATACATATAAATGCGGATCACAATCTTTTGCAAACCGCGGGGACTTTTAATTTTTTTTTATTTATTTATTTTTTTTTTTTTTTTTTGCAGTATTGGATTTTTTATGGGATTTTACTGTGTGCTCACGCGCACTTTTATATAATTTGTAGCTCTGAAAATTTTTTTAAGCTTACTTATTTTGTTTTTTTCTCTTCTCATTTTATCATCTCGTAATTTTTTTTTTTTGTGTGTGTGTGTGTGTGTGTGTGTGTGTGTGTGTGTGTGTGTGTGTGTGTGTGTGTGTGTGTGTGTGTGTGTGTGTGTGTGTGCAAGTTTTGATGTTGGACGGTGGTGTTTCGTGTTGCTGGAATGCAGGAATGTTTTGCCCGCGGCCCCGACGTGTTTTTTTTTTTTTTTTGAGCACTTCGCGTGAAGTATGCACTGTGAAGGGTGCTTATGAATGTGCCCGATAACAACCCCAAGGGCCCGATAAAAAACGTTCGGGAACTGATTACTTATGACGCGAGCTCAATTCTGTTGACAGACACTTGACGCATGACTGAGGCGCTTGAATCGCGAAGCCTCGAAGGCCGTATTTATTCTGAAATTTTCCGATTTCCAGATATGAGGACACAATAAAATTAAAAAAAAAATAATAAGATAATAGTAACTAAGTTTCTTAGGGCAAAACTCGTCCCTGAAAAGTGCATCCCAAGAGGCAGTATCTACCCATTCACACCATACCAAACAGTACATAAAAAAAGGAGAATTGTTTAAATACTGTTATACTTAGTTTCGCCATGACTTGGCAAAGAGCGAACGCTAGCTACGGTTGGGGTATCGGTGGCCGAGTGAGCTAGCACACTTCAAGCTTGGAGCACGTGGAGCAGAAGCTCACTCTGCTAAACCCATGGGATCCTGGTTCCATCCCCACCCCTGCCCGTTTCAGTCTGGATGAGGATCGTACCGGCGTGCGGTCGTGAGTGACTACCGCATGGTGCACGTTAAAGGAGCAATGCAACAATTTTTGTACTGTGCACAAATACCGCTTAAAACGGATCCCTAACGTTAATGACCTATGAAACACGCGTTCGTTTTTCACCCCACGCAATAGAAGTACCAGAAAAAAATTTAAGAAAAACGAGCAGCGTTCACCCCCTCAACTCGCAGCTAGAACAAGTGGCCACGTGATCTGGAGCCGATTATATGCCGCCAGTGTTGATCAAAGCCACGCGCTGGGGTTGGCAAAGCGCAGGACACGCGCTGAGTTCCAGACATTGTTATGGCTCGGCTGTTGTCGTCGTTCCAGCGATTGGACACGGGTCACAACCCGAATGCTTCTCGAGCTAGCAATTATCACGAGCCCAAGTCGAGTGCCCACGCAATGCTCGGGTCCAATCTATGAACCGCATTCAAATATCGTCACTTGGGTGTACTGCGATCCCCGAGTTACGTCATCAAATTTTGCAAAGGAGAGATTGAATGAAAATGATCGCTTTTGTCCTTGAAATTACACCGCAACAAAGGAGTTTCTTGGCCAATGGCGTTGCGTGTGAGTATCCTTGAGTCCCAGGTGTGCGAGTAAGCTCGTGTAGAGAGAAAAACATTCCACTTGAATATCGTTGCACAGCTTCTTTAAGGACCCCAGGCTAGCGGTTGTACCGCATTGGCTAAATTGCTCATCTACAGCTGAGACACCAGACGCCTACTGGGGGCTAATTTCCGGCTGTATAAATGTATGCAGAACACAATTACAAATGCTATGGCCCCGAAGCCGATCGGAGCTACGGAGACGAGGCACGTGACAGCCCATGCCGAAGGTTCGGGCGTAACCTGAGCAGTTGGAGAAGAGGGGATGGAGGAACAGCCCCCCTCACTCGAACCCACTTTTGTTTGTCCCAGACGCTGTTTTGAAGCATCTGGGACACACAAAAACCGCTGTTTTATAGAATTTTGAGTGACGGCTAAACATAACTCGAATTCCGTGATGACAGCTGCTTTTCTCTTTCTCCCACCTCTGACTTTGACACCACTGCACGCAACTATACTCCATCTCACTAGTTGTGCGCAGCGTTAATAAAGGTGCAAGGGCGAGAGTGTAGCGCTAGCATTTCAAGGGTGAGGGAAAGAAGGAACTCGCCACTTACACAGACCCTCCTTTGCGTACCCCCCGGGTCGCCATTGATCCCACTTGAAGACTATGCCCGTCACTCAAAATTTGTACATAAGGTGCGTCCCCCCTCTCTCGTGCCCACCATGGCTCGTGCAGCGCTGCGCGCAACTAGCAAGACAGAGTAGAGGCACAAGTCTTTCTCCAAAGCGCTAATGCGGAAAGCAAGTCATCTGCTTCTTGCGCAGGGGTTGCGGTGACATCAAAACGACACCAAGTTCCGATTGGCTTTATTGGAAAGATAGTGGGTAGACCTCAATGCTAGATGCCTTGAGGTCTACCAACTATTTTGTTTTTCAATCGGCCAATAAGAGCTCGGATTTCTGACATCATCGCAACCCCTGTGCAAGAAGCAGACAAACTTGCGCTCCGTATTGGCTCACTGAGGCTGTAGCCTTCGCTGTTCGCCAAGTTACAGTGAGGCGGAGTGTAATTTAGTTCGTAGAATATGTTCCGTCGGCCGATGTAGGCGGTACCGTGCTCCGCTCACCCCTTAGCTGACAGTGGTGAAAATTGGATGCTCATTGGGCAAATCGGACATCTATTTTTCGCCGTGTGATCATGTTCCCGCCCATACCCTCGCACGTAGGGTGGGGCCGGGGGACGAAAAGGAGGCGTTTGATCGGCCCAGCGAGTTTTCAGCTTTTACTGCACTGTCGACTGAGGGGTGAATAGAGTATGGTAAAAAATTAAGTTTTAAACCGTGAATTATGTGCAGTGTGACTCAGTATGGAAGTGGGAAACATATGTGCGTGCTGCTGTTTCAATGCTTTCGTTTTTGTTGATGCAGGGAACTACGACTACTCTCGGTGCGAGCAGACGGATGGGTTGCGCCTCTCACAATGTCTACAACACTCCCGGCGCCTCTGTAAGTTTGATTAGATGCCGTCTGTGTTCCAGCGTAGTCCGTTTGTAACGTCGATTGCACGCTTGGGCCTCATTGGCAGAGGGGAGGTGAGGATAGCTAGGGTGAAGCAGGTCTTATAGCTGTGCCGTAATGTCCCTAGAGATGGCCCACCAAAAAGTGAGAGCCAATCGGGTGAAAATCAGGAGTGGGCTAGCTTTTGGTGCGCGATCATTAAAGCTTTTGTCGAAGTGCTATTTCGGTATTCTCTGACCTGCCAAACCTGTTTTCACATCTAACCCCATTTCGGCCGAGCTCGCCATTGGCCAGGGCACTACAATTAGTAGAAGAAGGCTATATGTTTCGGTGTTTTTGAAAGACAAATATCAAATTGTGTGAAAAATAGGCGTGGGCTATCTTTTGGGGGTGGGGCATCTTACGGGGTATTACGGTAAGTGGCGTGCACTTTATCCCATTCTGGGTTTTTAATTATGGCTTTGCGTTTTTCAAGATTTATTCTCTTCAAATTTGAGAGTATTTCTTTGCAGGTGTTCATTTTTTCCCCACAGGTTCTGGGGGGGGGGGGGGGGGGGTCCATCTTTGAAGTTAATTCATACACACCGCAAACAGGAATTTCTAAATGTCTTGTGAAAAAAAACAGCCCTAAACCAAACCTTCAGTTTGTCCATGGCAGAACAGATGCACAACTGCAAATAAATGATTTTCTCATGCACGGCGCTATCGTTGGATGATGGCGTTTCCTTGTTTGCTTTGCAGTCAGGTTTGTGAAACGAGTATTCAAGCTTTTTTTTTTTTTCACTTCGAAGAGCCTCTTTCCAGAGGTTTGAGTGCTGCGAACCCATCACCTCTGCATCACGTTGCCTACAATACTGTGAAAGACTTGGGTGGGAGCATATAGTGCTTCACAGGGGAAGCACTTCAGAATTATACATTCTTGGGGCCCCCCAGTAGTGCATACCTAGCACAAGCATTAATGTGGTAGTCTGTGAATTTTTGAGGTCAGTGGGTGTACTGTCAACCTTTGAAATGACGCGTCTTTAAACATACATTCTTGCGACTCTAATGCTAATGTAGAAAGGCGATAGAGCAGCATGCTTCCAGCCGTTTGTCTGGAGTTGCGCCAAATGCCTCGTCGCTATTCATACACATTACAGCAGCTGCAGCAAACATTGCTAGGGTCAGGCATTTTTATTCATTTTTTTTTTTCAACACACACGGAACTTGGGAGTTATATCACAGGGCTCTTCGCCTAAGGCAATTGTAATGCATGGCACACAGTGATGCAACTCCATACGTTATAGAAACAAGTTCTTTGAACGCTGGAAAGACAATTAAATAAGGAAAACCAGGTGTTTCAATGAGAAGGGTTGTGCAGAATAAATAAGAGACTGTTTGTTTGAGGTATGGTGGGTAACTCTAATGCCACTTGCATTCGTAAATTTTTCTTTGCGTTTTTTGTTCTCAGGATCAAGTTTTCTGGTTTATGATCAGCCAGCTACCAAGACTTGGGTACTGGCAGCTGTAGAGAGGTGTTTTTACTACTGCAGGCACATACTTTCCTGCTACATTGATTTCTAACACTGGCATCTTTTTTTTCTCGTATTTAGTACTTATTTATTAATTAATTAATTTTATTTATATTCCTTTGAATGCTCTCTGGAGGGCATTACATAAGAGGGTGTGGGGGGCTGCATGGTGTGTTTGTACAATCAAGACACAACACTGTTCAGTGAGTAAAAGTACATGTAGTAAGATTCGCTATGATACCACTCACAAAAACAGCATGTATGTTCAATACTGTCTGAACTGAGTGCCTAAAACACCAGGACGAGAGGAAGAAGACACACATGTTGGTGTACTTGCAACTGAAAGTTTTAGTGGAAAAAATTCTTTAAAAGTTTTCAGTTGTGAGTATGCCAACGTGTTGTCTCTTCTTCTTCTTGTCCTTGTTTTTTTAGGCGTTCAGTTCAGATGAAAAACCAGCTAGCCCAACTTATTATTTTGATTCAATACTGTATATGCTGTACATATTGTAAGGAATTTACCGCTCATATTGTAATGATTCCACTTCCATTTGGTGGCCTCATCGAGCATACCTCATTATCAAACTAAAATCGATGTAATTTTTTTTTTTTATTTATTTATTCACACTGTTAGTCTTTTGGGGCTGTTACAGGAGTGTTAAGGTACACATGAAAATAAATATAATATAAAGCATCTCGTCTCATATCGCACAACTATTCGCAGACATCAAGCACAACTACTTTAAAGCCAGGTTTGGAGCTTTGTCCATTAACTGAAAAAACTAAACTTGCTCGTCTTGTCATGTTTAAAAAAATCTACCATTCTTCCTCTTCTTTTCATGACAGTTACTGTTGCCTGCCATCTCGCGTCAATTCGCAAAAACTAATAAATGGAAAAATTCCTTACTTTCACTAGCCATCACCGACAGAAATTCTCTTCCCAAAATAATCATACTCACAACTAATCAGGCTAAATTCGGTGACCCTTGCAAGGCATACCCTACAAGTGTTTTTGATTAGTCCAAATGTATATTCAATATCACTCACTTTTTTTTTACTTGTGTTTTTATAAGATTTGAGTAAGATGTCTGTTGTTCACCGTTAATATAACCAATTTGGCAACCTTCGCTGTTAATTTTTTGTATTAGATTCCCCCCCCCCCCCCCTTTTGTGTATTGCACTTTTTTGAAGTGCCTTCGAGGATTATTAAACTGAAATGAACCAAATTAATTTCCAAGACCTTTCATTTGTTCCAATTATTTTTCTGAGCATCCCGCTCGATACTACAGCCCTGTAAAACACTAAGAACAAAAACTTGGACATGCTTTACTGGGAGATTCCTCAAGATTCTTATAGATGACGTGGGTCTGGCTTCAAAGAGTTTTAGAAGGTAGCGGTTTTGGGGCTCGTGAGGGCAGACTGTGCTCCTTATCACTCTTGAGGGCTGACCCACACGTTTACGTTTACGTGGGATTGACTGCGTTGCGACTACTTGCGACTGCTTACGATTAGACAACTCACTGGTGTCGTCTCTCGTGAAGCCCTAGAACACTTCAGGTCTGCATATATATTACGCATCATTCCTTCGCCGTGTGCTCGAAATAATTCTGACCAGGGATTTCCTTAGACCCCCCTAGTTTTCCTAAACAACCCCCCTTGAATCTTAAAAAAAAAGAAAAAAAAAGGAAAAAATAAAATAAAATTCTTTTTTTCAGGTTAAGTAGAAAACGCCACCTCTCAGGTGTATATATAGAGAAAGGGAAACATACATTACGGGTATGAGCATTTGGTTAATAGACGTCTGTAATTTAGCTAGTGGACTAAAAAAAAGAAACAGTTTTATATTTCATCTAGTCTTGCCTAGCATCGCCTGCCTCCCCCCCCCCCCCCCCCCCCCCCCCCTCCCTCGAGCCATTGGGACACCCCCCCTTGATTAGAATCCTGGGGAAACCCCTGATTCTGAGAACGTTACAAGCTATGGTTTCTCGTAGATGTTGCATAGGTGGGATCTCGTGAATGCTGCAAAAACCTTTACGTTATTTGTACGTCAGTCGGTTGTGTTCCAGGGCTACCGAGGGATGGTGCCAGCGTGGAGGTGTCTTGTCTCGTTGTAAACGGATGCGAGCGGTTTCCCAATGCAGTCATTCACACTCAAAATGCTAATGTGTAAACCAGCCCCAAGAGAAAAGCAAGCTTTGTGCATAAGTTTGCGTGCCGTGCGAAGGGGTTCTTGTGAGACTCGAGTGTCGGAGACAAAAATTATATGTTTTATGTTTGAAATAAGTACATTTTGACAAAATAACAAATAACCATGTGAAGCAGGAAATTATATAGCGATGCTCTGTGAGAGGCATATATATTTGTTTTTTTATTACTACTACTCTTGAGGTGAAAATTGGTACTTATAGTAAGTACATTTTAGTGCAATTTAAGAAAGTTTAATGGATTGCAGTCGGAAACTCTTTTTGATGAATTTGGCGATTGATGACGTGACAGCTACCAGCAAAATTTTGGTGTGGAATGGCCCGAGTGTTGTGTTATTACTCAGTCACCCACTCTTGTTTTACGTCTTGATGCAACGAAATGGACGTATTAGAAACATTTATTGAAGGATGCAGAAAGGGAACCATGAGTGATGCAGCAGGCTAAAAAATATGAGAAAAAAAAAGAAAGAAAAAGAGAAACCAGCACTGGCAGTTTCGTTGGAGGAAACCCTTTGTGTAGCTGAATGAGGTTATTCAAGATTACTAGTGAGGAACAGGTTTTGGCAGTGCACAGTTATTAAGTTGTTAAATCCCCTCAGACTTGAGAAAGACCTTGTGCCACATCTGGATATTTTTTATGTCCTCTCTGGGGGACCCGACTTTTGATCTTGGTTCTAAACAATACAGCAGTGGCTCAGCGAATGTTAATGGGTATGGTCATAAATACCAGTCAAAGAAGCTCAAGTTAAGAAAGAACCTTAGTTGGGACCTTCACCTAAGGATTTGCTCTTTACATTTGTTCTCTCACACCTGGCGTCAAGCTGCAAGTAACCGCACCAACTCTTAAATCAGTCCATCGTTTCCTGAATCACTGGTTTGAGAGCCATGTTGATGGGAGAATTGGGGGGGGGGGGGGGGGGGGGGCACGTGCCTTTGGTGTGAGGGCATTCATTTGACGAGGCTTGCTCACGCTTGCATCACAAAGCTGCCTTTCTCGAGTTCTCAAACGTTTGTTCTTACTCCGCAAGTCACTAACGGACACAACCCTTTCGTTGTCACCCCCGCAGAACTTCCGCCACACCTCCCGAGAGCCATTCCGAGACGGTGTCGCCGGGACAACCCTTCTCACCGCCATGAGCGCCACGTCCCGCCACCCGACCCGCCGCCCGACCTGACCAGGAGGACCTCGGCCCCCCCCGCCAGCCAATGGCCGGCCAGAAGGTCAGCTACTCGACCCGCCGGTCGTACCCCGACGAAGAGCGTCCCTCGGTGCGCATCTCCCTTCAGCCGTCGCAGTTCCAGCTCCCGACCTACCGCCACTCCTCTGGCGGCAGCGTCAGCCTCAGCACCCGCCGCTACTCGGGCCTCCTCCCCGTGCTCTTCGACCGCGCCGCACGCACCTGGTGGGACCCCTGCTTCGACTCGCACATCCTCGAGGAGCAGTACAGGCGGAGCACGTTCCCGCAGCTGCGTCAGCGGTTCCAGTACGCGCTCTGTTACCTTGTGCTCGCGTCCCTCCTCTACTGCATCTACTCCGCGAGCATGGTCCGGCCACACTGGGTCGCTTCTGTCGTCGTCAGCCTCCTGGTGTCCGTCTCGAGCGTGGGTGCCCTCGTGTTTACGCAGTCCCGCGAGTACAACGTCCACTATGTCAAGGTGTCACTCGCGACGACTGCCACCATGTGTGCTGCGTCCCTGTCCGTGTTTCTGTTGCTCATCGGCGAGCAGAGTGACAGCGCCGTGTACATCTTCTCCGTGGGGGCGTTCTCGCTCTGCATCCTGGTGCTGATGATCACGTATGCGCTCGTGCCGATGCCGCTCTACATCGTGGTCGCCATCTGCTTCTCGTACTCGATCGTGTTCGAGATCCTCTCCGCGGTCCTGATTCCAACGCTCACTGCAACGGTGGTGGCGGTGCGGGCGCTGCTCCAGTTCTGCGTGCACCTGGTCGGCCTGCACACCCGGGTCATGACCGAGATCGGGATGCGCAACACCTTTTTCAAGGTCGGCCAGTCGTTGATGGTTCGCCGCGACCTCGAGGTCGAGAAGCAGCTGAAGGAGAAGATGATCCACTCTGTGATGCCGCCGAAAGTCGCTGACTGGCTCATGGCGACGACGACGGAGGAGGACGACGACTCCGCGACGCCGTTGGAGCAGCGCAAGCCGTCGACAAGTCCGCGCCCGTCGCAAATGATCTTCCGCCCGTTCAACATGCACCGCATAGAGAACGTGAGCATCCTCTTTGCGGACATTGTGGGCTTCACCAAGATGAGCTCCAACAAGTCAGCGGAGCAGCTAGTCGGACTGCTCAATGACCTCTTTGGGCGGTTCGACTACCTGTGCGCCAAGCTGGGCTGCGAGAAGATCAGCACCCTGGGCGACTGCTACTACTGCGTGTCAGGCTGTCCGGAGCCGCGGCCCGACCACGCTCGCTGCTGCGTCGAGATGGGACTGGGAATGATCCGTGCGATCGGCGAGTTCGACGAGGACACGGACGAGTCGGTAAACATGCGGGTGGGCGTGCACACGGGCACGGTGCTCTGCGGTATCGTGGGTACCAAGCGCTTCAAGTTCGACGTCTGGTCCAACGACGTGTCGTACGCCAACAAGATGGAGTCGACGGGGAAGCCCGGACGGGTGCACATCTCGGAGGTGACCCACGGGTTCCTGGTGGACCACTACCACATGGAGGAAGGCTTGCCAGATCTCAGTGAGCCTCACCTCTCTTTTTAAGCGATAGCCTTGCGTGGAAACCCTGCGCAAACCTTGCGTGCTCATGTTGTTGTTGGTCGTACCGTAGTGCAAGGCCATGAGAGAGAGAGAGTGTTGACGGAGCGCAGCCGTGGGTCAGACGTCTTCGCCCGTGCAGCCAATGGCACCCATCGCGTGGAGTGGGTGGGAGTGAGCGACGTGCTAGCATTTCCCTTTCTGTTTCTCTTTCCGCCGCATAGGAAAGGAGGCTGCACGTTAGGGAAGTAGGAAGTGCGTATTAGTACAGTAGAACCTTTGTTGCACTTTGACAAAATGTAAAAGCCAAGCAACTCTTTCTCTACTTTTGCACTGTGTTAGATAGGACATCACCCCCGTCGTGAGTCTACAGGCGTATGATGGACGCAATTATTCAAGAGACTGTATTAGTTGCCCTTCCTTTTCTTGCCAGAGAAACAAGATACCACTGCGAACTAACTGAACAACGGAGAGTAGAAAAAAAATTTTCGGGTGACGAATATTCTCGGTGATATCGGAAGCGTAGTAGATGTGAGCAACTTTTTTGTAAATTTAAAAGTTTTAGACACTTATATGAGGCAGCGGTATCGCTTCTTTTCGGTGTCTATATATAATGGTTCGCCTGTAAGTCGTGCAATGTTTCCATCCTTTGTATTTGCTGTGCTCCTATTAGTAAATATTGAATGTGATTGGTTCTGTGTTTAGATATACCAAATACTTTGCAAATACTTTCAAGAATCCCTAGAAAATGGGTGGCCGAGAAAAAGAATTCTTTTGTATAATTACCTTTTTAATGGATGAAAATAAACATATTGTTCCAATTAGAAACTTGCTGAGCGTCGTCGAAAATCCCTAAATCTGTAATTTTTTTAGAAAGTTTCCACCCGTGCAGCAGGCGGAAAGCTGGCAATGTGAAAACGCGGATGATTTTCTTATCATTCGGGTTTCCTCATTGCCAGCGTGGAGTCTGTTGCATGAGGGGTAAATTTACTGTACCACCACACTTCTCTCGCGCTAAAAGGCATTCTAAAAGTTACAGATTTATTGGTCTTCGATCACGTTTAGCGAGCTTCTAATCGAAATCGTATGTCTGTTCTCACTAATTAAAAAGGTAATTAGGACATTCTATGCAATTATTTTGCTAATTTGCATGTTGTTTTGCAATCCCTGACTTCTGCCGTGACTGGCAGTTTTTGAGGAAAGAGTTTCTTGTTTTCTTGACCACCCTACTTGTAAGGATTTTTTAAAGTATTCTCAGAAGGACTCGGTGCGTTGCACAGCTTTGTGTTATGTCCTCGTTCAAACACTTTACCTGCGCACCATGTACTGTCGCAAGAGAACTGCAGGGCGGAAAGGTAGTACGCTGGACGAGATGGTGATTGTTAGACAATGAAATACGGTGTGCAGAAGATGGGACAAAGAGAAGTTCTCTTTTTTCTTGTTTTGGTTCTCTGCCTGTTTCCCTTTTCTTTTTTTTCATTAATTTATTTCAGTTGCAAGTCAGCACCTGTTTGTCCTGTGCATTTGCTTTTTTCCTCCCGTCTTTTGTGCGCTGTTTTTCGTTACGTTGGAAGTTCAAAGTGGACGGGGGCCTTCGTTGGGCGTCGTTCTTCGTTTGTTAGTCTGTCTTGTAGTCATGTGCAAATACTAAATTTTTAATTTGAAGTGAATTCGAAGCGAATAGTGGTTTTGGCCGAAATTTTCCAATCGAATATCGAAAAGTTTCACCAAGCTTTTCACTATTATGCGTTACACTTGAACGAAAATTCAGCTGAACTCGTGAATGTTGCCTGTCCACTTCTAATGTCAGTTAATCTTAATACAGCTGCATTTATAAACTGTGGCATGTAAACAACAGATTTATTGCAGCTATCCTAAATGAGGGGATTTATAAATCTGCTTGCTCTATGCAATCATGTTTTCTTCAGTTTCAGATCTGACAATAACAAGAAAAGCAAAACGAGCATAAATGATGAACTCAGGTTGTCAAGGCATCGCTGCCTAGCATATACACTTGCATAATCGGGGTGGATTAACCCCGTTGAGTGCGCTTCTCACCGAGCATCTGTGCACTGCGGGGAAGCAACACCCATAAAGCCCACGATCTCTGCGGGTATTGCTTTCCCGCAGTGCATGGGTGCTCAGGGAGAAGCACACTCAACGGGGCAAACCCACCGCTGATCAACACTTGGAAAGGTATGAATATCGCAGTTCCTCTCGAAGCAAATGTCGAATAGCATGTCATTTGAAGCTACTAACAATATTTTCATAACCCTACTGTCTTTTTGGTTGAACCAAAAAATATGAATTCAATCAAATAATCAAACTATGAGATATAAACATATCTTCCATTGGAACTAAAGGACGTATTTCCCAGGACCTTGTGATTACAATGTTATGCTTCTGCTGCAGATCGCAAGACATATTTCATCAGAGGCCGCAAGGTGGCCCAGCAGATGTCCTCCCGCCACTCGTGGCCTCACACGATCGGTTCCGCGGAGACGGGCAAGACAATCGACACGCGCAAGATTAGTTGCCCATCCAATCAACCGGGGGTGAGCACGGTTTGATCCTGCACTTTCACCCACAGGTGGCAAACGCACATCACTTGCCTTTCTTCGTCCCTCTTGCTATGTTGGTATTCTCTTTGTTTTTTATTCATTTTAGACCTGCAGCACCATCAGGCATTATCGCAGGGGGAAAACAAACATGAAAAAGATGCTTCTGCTTTTGCGGCACAAACAATCTCGGAAGGCAGTGCATTTCATTCCTTAAGGGTCGTAGCAAGAAAATAACTTTTACTTAATTCCGTCCTGATAAGGCCCGTTCACACTCTTGCGACCTCTTAAAACTTGGTCCCTTAAAACCTCTTACAGCAAGAGGACACAGTGGTGCCATCTATCGGATTGCAGTGTAAACGTGGCGGTCCGCCATATTTTATATTTCTCCCATGCATTATCCTTTCTTTCTTGGCTCAAAAAGCTTTTGTAAACGCTATGAAGAAGTCTTTCTTGTAGGTATTACGCACATTTGACCTCGGAAATCCCGCAAAACCTTCGCTCTTGTGAAATACAGTTCCAGGGTCACCGCATAGATGGCGCCAGAATGCCAGTGTGTTCCCTCGTCGTAAGAAATTTTAAGAAGTTTTAACAGATCTCGTCTCTCTCGGTCGTACTCGGTCGCAAGAGTGTGAACGGGCCTTTATGGAGCTCACATATTTTATGGACTGATCTTTATGTTGTGGGGGGTAAAAAGTATGACGAGCTATTAATGCCAGTGGTTTTCTGATAGATACAACATAATTGGTTCTTCGACAGTAGAGAATTTTCTGTTGAAATTCAAACTTGGTCAGTGCTTTTTGGTAAAATTAGCGCAAGGACAAGGGAGGAAGAATGCAGGATAGAGTCCCTACATTCTTCCTCCTTTGTGTAGATGGTTGAGCGTGTTGGTTTCTAATTTACGATAAGGAAAGAGGGACATTGAAGACAAACAGACAAGACAGGCTTCTTTGCACTAATTTTTCCAAGATGTATAGCCAACTAGCCTGCCAGATGATTTTGGTCAGTGCTATCTGGAATGTGCCTGCTACAAGGTACAGTCAAAACATCTAACTGAAAATTAGTTCGATGTTTGTTTAATGAACTCTATCTGGGATTATTGCGATAATCCTGGTTTACAGCCCTGGCTGCTCAAGGACGCCGCCTGCAGGCGGTTGTGTATAAGTTACAAATGCAGCGCAAGCGTTTGCGGTGTTCCGTCGTCACTTTCACTTGCATTGAAATGGCTAGTTATCGTTCAAAATGCTACATTCCAAATTCGACTGATATTGTGTTTCCCAGTTTAATTTAGTAGTAATAATTTTATTGTTTTGTCCATTTTTAATTCAAATAATGGAGCCCGTCAAAGCCTGTCAGGCTTGTATGATGTGGGCCAGCAGCCATGTGAACTACAATTTCAATCAAGTGCCCTACGTACGCCGAGAAAACAAGCACGTAAAAACTTCCTTGTCACTATTACAAAAATATTACAGAATACTCTGCCATAACAATAGGTATTCTTGTGATACGCTATTGCCACTAAAGCCCCTCGATATGTTTGCATTTGTCTTCCAAGTAGCGCCAAATGCGCGAGTTCACGAGACCCACGTCTCGAGCGGCCCTTGGAAGCGAATGGCGGTGCAGCACTGAAATGAGAGGCCCAAGGAAGCGAATGGCGGCGGAGCACCCGCTCGTGGCACGTGTCTCGCGCGTTTCCACAACAATGGTTGGCGGTACTTGTAAAAAAACGCCTTTATCAAGGGGCTTTAATTGCCACAACAGCACACAAAATTACATTTGTCTGTTGAAAACAGTCGTACAGAAAGAAGCGTATATGAAGAAAGGTTCGCTTGATCATGCGTACGTTAAAAAAAAAAAAAAAAAAAAACTTCTTGAAAGGTAGTTTTTGTAACCAAACATACTTTGTAATGCGAACTGCAAATTCGTCTGCTTCTTTTGCAGGGTTTGTGGTGACGTCAGAACGCCGAGCTCTGTTTGGTTCTGAATGAAAGATAGTGGGTAGACTTCAAGGCAGCTTGCTTTGAGGTTTACCCACCATCCTTCAATCAGAGCCAATCAGAGCTCAGCATCTTTCTGAAGTCACCGCAACTCTTGCCCAAGAAGCAGACGACTTGCTCTTTGCGTAAGAAAAGAAATGCGGCAATAATTCATAGTGTTCTTCTGCTCGGAATGAAGCTATGTGGAGCGCAGGTTCGTCTGCTCCTTGCACAAGGCTTGAGATGATGTCAAAACGCCGAGCTCTTATTGGCTGATTGAAAAAAATAGTGGGTAGATTTTGTGGGAGACGAGGGTGGAAGACGATGGGGCGGAGGGCACGTGACAGGCGATCGTCAAAAGAGGCACGAGCTGGCGCCAGACAGAGCGTGCTGTGCGAGGCTGGGGCCGGGTAGGAGGGATGGAGCTGGTCTGGCCCATGGCGGTACCCGGAGCGGTTCACCAGCGAGTTTCGGACCAGGACCAGCAAGAACGGCGAGCCCTGGCCATATTAGCCTAGGCCATGACGATCCCGGAGTAGTTCTGCAGCGAAACTTAAGCTACGATTGCCCGGAACAGCTAGCCTAGGCAGCGCTGGTGAGGGAAGGATGATCCGCAGACCTGGACATGGACTTCAACTGCGAGCTCTGAATGACGGGCAACAACCAGGGTCGGCGGGCCCGGACTGCCGGTTCTCAAGGATGAACAACCGGAAAGTACAGTAAACCCGCCCGCTGTCTTCTCGTTGTGTCGTGTCACTCCTTGGGAGACGAGCGAAGCACAGACCGACTGGGTGGCGATTATTATAGAGGGACCCCACAACCTCGAGGCATTCAGCATTGAGGTCTACCCACTATCCTTTCAATCGTAACCAATTAGAGCTCGGCGTTGTTCTGACGTCACCGCAACTCCTGCGCAAGAAGCAGACGACTTGCGCTCCGCATCAGCATGTGCCGTAACAATCTCTCGATGGTGTGTACCGCTGTGAAACTTAACAACGCTCATGGGCGCCTTTTCACCCATACCAGGACATCGAAGAGGAAGAGGTTGCCCCGATGCTGCCACCAGCGCACCGCCACAGCAGCCTTTCCACTCTCAACAGTAGCCGCAAGGACTCTGGCATTAGGAGCCGTCAGAGCAGCATGCAGGACACGGTAAGTGGGACAGTCGACGCCACCCTATTTCTCTCGACGACCTCAAGGGTCCGGTGGTCGAGCGCGTTAGCAAGTCGCATCTTGGAGCACATGGAACAAAAGCTCATGCCTCAGAACCCTGGTATCCCGGGTTCGATCCCAGGGATGTTCCCTACCACGTCCCAGAATTCCCTTTCTTGGGTACAAACATTCTCTATATGAGGTACTTTTTCCTTGCAAAACTTTGATATTGGGTATATCCCTGTGCATTTCCCTACATTTGTTTTACCTTTATTTTCGCAGAAGCTGATTTCTTTTGCCATGCAGGCCACTTTGCGCGCATTTTACCATAAAAGCCGCACGAAATTGCATGTTTAAACAGAATGTTACTGGTCACTTTATATTTTTATTAACAAAGTGATGTAACCTCTAGACGCGGCGGCTTTGCCACGCCTAGGATTCGTTGAGACACCTCTCCTTCCTACACTGTGTGACATTCTCACTTCTTCTTCTTAAAACGTTTGGACTGCAAAACAGTTTTTTTTTTATTATAATATTTAGCTCTCTCTAAAGATTTTCTCTGAATTCCCTTGTTAATCCTTAAAATTCCCTGCAATTGCAGTGAAGTTCTCATATCCCTTTTCACCGAATGTGAGTCCGAAATTTCCCCGAAAAAGAGAAAATTCCCTGCATGGATTGTCACTGCGATCCTTGCAGCACCCTGTTTTGATCTGGGTTAACATCGTACCGGCGCAGAGCCATGTGTCGCTACTGCATGATGGACATCGAAGACCTCAGGCTGACAGTCATACTTTACTGGCTAACAACTTTCTCATCCACAGCTGGGACGTCGGATGCCCCTTGAGGCGGACTGACCTTCCGCCGTTTAAACTTCCTTGCAACATACGAATTGTTGCTAGTGTTCAGTGTTTTCGGTAAATTGTACCGATTAAACCCCGAAAATTGAACCCTGAGCCGCTTTTTGTCAAAATCTAGCAAGCCAAAAAAAAAAACCCGAATGGGAGCTGCCCTAGGATAGAAAAAAAAAAACAGCTTCAATGGAAGAAAACTTTTGTCTTTGTCGTTATCTTCTGTCGACCCGGAATGCAGCACCCAATGAACTGTTCGTGAGGCCTCTTCTTGCTTCATAATCACGCGTCTTATCCGGTTTCGTTTTGCTATTGGTGCTGGGACCTGTTTGGAGCAGCGTATGTTCCCCGGATGTGTAGGAATCCCGTTCGTGTGCCCTATTTTTTCCAACATAGCCCCCGATAAACCTTGATTTATCGCCCCACATTAAAACTTTATATGAAAATGACACAAAATCTGTGGGGAACAAAAACATAAAAATAAACCCCATAGAAACACTCTCAAATTCGAAGAAAAATAGACCCCGAAACCAGGAAGCCCTACTTGATGGTCATCTGAAACACTTACTGTCCAGAGAAAATGGTGAAGTTTGTTACCCTGTATCATTTTTCACAAGGGACATAGGCTGTGACATATGGGGTCAACAACTCCCTTTGTTCGAGTCCCTTTTTTCCTGGCCCCTTTGGAAGATGGGTGTGTCGCCTAAAACCGTGTTTTTGTTTGTGTGCGTGCGTGTCCGCGGTTTAAGTTTGACTAAGGAAGTCTGTGTCCTTGGAGAGCGGAGGCTGTGTGTGTGGGGGCTGGCAACCCTGAGGGGGAGGGGGGTATATAAGAGAGAGAACTGGATAAAGCATTTAGCTATGTTCGAGATGTTGTCTTCCTATCACTTTGCCTTTCTCTTCCACATTTTGATGCTTCATGGTTTTCTCGCCCCAGTCTCAAATAATTTAAAGGAATGTATGGGGTGTTGTTTTTCTAACACTGCTTGGAATCAGGCTAGTTAATTTTCTAGTGGGTCCGGAATTTTTTAAGAAAGAAAACTGGCGTTAAGGTTTTTTTAGCCTTGGGGCTAATTTAGGGACCCATGGGATCCACTGTAAATGAAAGGAGAAATGGGTTAATTAGTTTGCTAATTCACTAAATATACTTTCAATTTGTTTTTCTTTTTTAAAGGGACATTGACAGCGTATTTATGCTCGCCGAGGTTTCATTTCAACATGACCTATAAGAGCCCATTTACACAGAACACAATTTCTGGCTAAAAATTTGATGCCTTTTCGCCCGAAAAAAGCCGGTCGAAAATTTGCCGGTTTCGGTCATGCTCACTCTCTTTTCGATGGTCTAGTGATGTTCAAACTATGTGTACCAAATACGTTCAAAGTCGTGGGTCATTTAAGGCACAATTTCAATATTAATACTAGGAAAGAACATGAACTCTATTTTTGTGGTCTCGAAAAAACTGCAAATACGTTGATATAAAAAAGAAAAAATGTTGCGCCGATCTTAGGAAGTACATTTACACATCATTCTTAGTACGGCAACGTACCACAGACCCTGCTGACTGGATGATGCGATGGTAGTGCATGAAGGACCAACATTGTGATGGTCGTGGGGCCACTACTTCGGAATGTTATTCGTGGTACCGGCCAATCAATCTTCAAGCGCAGAACATTGAGCGGAAAGGATAGAAGTGCGAAACAATAACACGACAAATGGTTCACGCAACTTTGTCATTGTCGTCGTCTGCTTCACATGCCTGAGAAGCTGAGAAAAAAAAAAGTGGTTGGGCGTAGCCACGTGACTTGCGGTCATGCTTGTGTTTCAGTTTCGATTTCGAGCAGTTGAATTTTCTTTTACTTTATTAAAAAATATTTCTGACTGCAGCAAAATATTGATTGTGTAGTCTCCTGATACCCTAATAAATCGTCTGGCAAAACGGCCGACTTTGACTGACCGGTTTTTAAGCCTCTTGTGATGGCTTACGACCGCCTGCGCTTCTGCGGAGGTGGTTGTACGCCGTCATGAAAGACTTAAAACCGGTTTTTAGCCTCTCCGATCGTAAGAAGTCCCAAATGTGTGAACGGACCTTCAGTTAGCTAGGGAAATAAAAGTTTAAATTAACTTAACAAATTTTTATCAGTTGACTAGCTACCGTAATATCCTGAGAGATGGCCCACCCCCGAAAGATAACCCATCTCTATTTTTGGCATAATTTGCCATTTTTTAAATAACACCGAAAGATAGCCCACTTCTAGTTAATACAGGGCCCTGGCGAATGGTGACCTCAACAGAAATGGTGTTACTTAGTCACGGGAAGAGATAAGCGAACATTGGCCGACTGGGAAGTGCAGTCGTCTTAGTTCATTGCCCCTCGCTGCAATCACAAGTTTCACAGGTCACAAAATGTAACACTACCATTTTTTCAACTTTTTTTGACTGCACATAGAAAGTTAGCCCACTCCTTATTTTTGCTCAATTTGCTTTCAACTTTAGATGGGCTATCTCTCGGGATATTACAGTAGCTGGAAAACCTTTCGTTAACTTTATAAATTTGTACCTTTTGAGGCGTAATGTAGCGGGAGAATTGGCGCTCAACCTCTCTACGGTCTAGCAGCGACATGGGACTGATTAAAAAAATCTGTAGTGGGTGCTACAGGGCAACAAATGTCACCCCTGTATACGACTTCAAACTGAAACCAAGCGAGCAAAGAGCACCTGCAAAGTCAGTCCCCTTACCCTGTGCTGGCTCCGTAATCCTGCGGTGCCAGCACAGGGCAAGGGCACTTGCGTCTTTTGCGGCGCAGACACGGGGTGTCTGTGCCGCAGGAGACGCAAGTGCAGAGCGGAGGGATCAACGTCGCGGGCATGTTTCGCCGGCTCTGTTTCGGTTTGGAGCTGTGTACAAGGATGACATTTCTCGCCCCGTAGCGCCCACTACGAATTTTTCAATCAAAATTTTACGCCACAGTCAGACCACACCGAACAGATCTAGTAGGCGATGCAGGCGAGTTGGTTCACGCTACCACTGGAAACGTCGCACAAATAACAGGAAACGAGGAAGGCGTAGACGAGACAAGCGCTTGTCCCATCTGCACCTTCCTCACCTTTGTCATTTGTGTGCTGTTTCAAGATTCGGCAATTTGGCGCGTTGTTATAAAAGAATGTTTTATAAAAGAGAAATAATCGCTCATACTATCTTCTACCCCAAAACTGTCATTACTAAAATTTGCTTTACAGGATGCAGAGAACACGTTGATTTACGCCGACTACGAAAGCGCATTGCAAATCTGTTTCGCATGTCGTGCCCGTTACTTGAACCAAAGGGTCACGTTTCGACTGGGGCCAATTAATGCTTCAACTGCACCACGGTGTTTTATTGTTTGTATGATATACCCATACTCTTGCTTGGAAACTCGTTTTTATCGTAATACACGTAACCAGGGTTGCTCAAGGCGTTCGCTATTTGTTTTTGCATGTGGCATGCCACCCACATTCTTCGTTCCTTCAGCCCCTAAACAGAACCTCGTGTCGAACCCTGTCAGCCACAATTTAAGGCTGGTTTTCACGTTTGCATCTTAAATGTGATCGGCTTCAATGCAGCTGCTCGTAACCGCTTCTGTGTTCCAGGCTACCCGATAGGTGGCGTCGGTGTGTCCGCTCGTCGAGAGTGGCTGCAAGTGGTTGCGGCGCAGTCGATCATGCACGAATTCAAATGTGAAAACGTATACTGGGTGTTTCTGCAAAGACCTTCAGAAATCCTTAAGAATAGGGTGCTTGAGAAAAAGAAGAGGACTCTTTTCGGGAACAAACTGCCAGTCACGGCAGATGTCGGGGGTCGCAAGAAATATGCTAATGGACGTTATTCATTACTAGCGCCGTCTCTCAGCGGCCGCGCATACTATCAAGTCTCTGCGCCATCTTTGAGGCTTCCCTACCATCTGCGTCCTGCCTGCATAGCATTCTCCATGCTAGTTCTCATGACATTGTTGTTTTTGTTTTGTTATTTTTTGTTTTTTTGTTGTTGTTTTTTCAGATTGGTTGTAATGTTAGGTATTTCAATATGCATTATATTAGCAAGCCTAGTTCAGACAGTTGCGTTAGTTCTGTTCGAAGCGGCGACAACAATGTAGTCGACGGGAAAACTGTTTACCGCACTCAGTGTGATGGACAATGGAAGAAGTGGCCTCGTGAAAGAACCGCGAGCCGCAGTTGTTTTGGAGTCTTTATTGTTGCTGTGTAGGCAACCAACACAAATGTCTGATGCAGCTTTGACTGGCCATGAGTACAGTAATCGGGAGCTTCGTATATCGAGACAATACGACCGAGCCCGCGGTCAAAGCTGGCGGCACAGGCTCTGCCATTTTGCTACTCGGATAGTCGCGGTAAATAAAACGCTACGATTATTTAAAGATTCACCGTAAAAACTACAGATTGAAAAGAAAAACAATGCAATCTGCATATTTCTTCTTGAACTTCAAAGATTGGTTCAGCAACTTTCAGAGCTTTTTTTAGTTTGTGGCAATAATGCTCACAGTCCCTTGTGGGGCAGTAAGTACTTAGACCCTCGTGGCGCTGTTGTAGAAAGTTTTTTTTTAAATAAGAAAAAGCCAACATTTTATAGTTCCACTCATAATTGCTTCACGTCCATCGACCTCTCCATTTCATCACCATCATTACTTCTTTTTCTTAGGCTACAACCCTTTTGGGAGCGATCATTTCCGGGTTGTAATTAAATACCTCATTCCTCTGCTGACTTTTTTAAAACAAACCCTTGGTGGAAATTGGACAAAGCCGACTGGGCACTTTAAACTTGATGCAGTGTTTGACCCAACAGTTCTAGCAAATTTGTCACCCAAAGAAGCGACAAATGTTACCGAGCAAATCATAAATGCCGCCGAAGATGCCATTCCTTGCACCTCTGAAATGAAGACTGCCACTTACAAGGAAAAAGCTGCATAGAGCATGGGATACCTTTCAGCAGTACCTTACTTTTTCAAATAGTATAGAATTTAAAAGACAAAGCAAGGGCTCGATGGACTAGGAGAAAAGCTAAGTGGGAGTCCTGGACCAAGTATATTTCCTCCCTAAATAGTTTCTCAGAAAAATAACTTTGGGATAGGTACTAAAAAATCAAAGGGGATTGCCATTGTTTTGTTATTCCTATATTTAACTCCCCTGCTAATTCGCTGAAAGATGTTGCTAATGTGCTTGGAGAGCACTTCGAGAATGTTTCCAGCTCCCGAAATTATCGGGCGAAATTTAAATGTGTTAAGGCAAGTGCAGAGTGTCACCATATTCCCACATCTGTTTGTAGCTCTGTACCGTACAATACTCCTTTCACAGTGCAAGAACAGAGGTAATTCTTGGCTCCAAGAAGACTCTTCTCCGGGTCCTGATGGAATCTACTATGAAATGCTCCGTCAGTTGTCTCAGGAATCACTGAACACACTACTAGGTTTTTTTAACTATCTGTGGGAAGCGGGGCCATAACCAGGGGGGGGGGGGGTTAGGGGGTTCTGACCCCCCCCCCCCCGAAATTTTTTTCTGGGTACGGCCCTGGTCGGTGCACTTGCAGCCAGCCGATTTTAATCTCCACCTCTGCGCACGCGCAGTGGCGCCAATCGGTTACCGGGTACCAAACCGGGACCGGTTCTCCAGTTTGCTGTAACTCTCCATTATATGCCACCGATGCACATGATTCATAGGCGAAAATAAGACAATAGACACTTTCAAAATGGCCGCCGTTGTCCCCGAAAACCCCTTCCCGAATTTTTTTTTTGGGTACGGCCCTGGTGGGAAGGGTCATATTTTCCTCAAATCTGGAAACAGGCACGCGCGATTCCTTTGCTGAAAACTCAGAAGGACCCTTCGGACCGATATATAGTTATTGTCCAATCACATTGACGAGTTGCCTAGGCAAAACATTCGAACGCCTCATTAATACATTTGATATATATTTTGGAGCATAACCACTTCTTTGCTAGTAACCGGTGTGGCTGTCGAGGAGCGCGGTCTACTTTGGACCATTTAGTCCGTCTGGAGACAACAATACGTAAAGGTTTCGTAAATAGGCAACATTGTGTTTCTATTTTCTTCGACCTGGAGAAAGCATATGATACAAATTGGCGGTACGGTATCCGCCATGATATGTATGCTTGTGGTGTGTGTGGTTGCATGTTGCGTTGTGTAAGCAGTTTTTACAGAGTGCTCTTTTCAAGTTCGACTTGGCACCACACTATCCGACCAGTATGTCCAGGAAAACGATATTCTGCAGGGAGGTGTATTAAATGTCACCTTGTTTGCCGTAAAGATTAGCTCGTTGTCAAAGGTGATTCCACCCTCGATTTCATACTCCCTCTATGTGGATGATACTCGCATTTCAGTCTTTTCTTGTACTTTGTCTAGCTGTGAGTGGCAACTGCAGCTTAAAATTAACAAAATTAGTAAGGGGGTTGATGAAAATGGGTTTAAGTTTTCACCTGAGAAGACTGTCTGTCTGCCATTTTATCTGCGTCGTGGATTGTTTCTAGATCTAGAACTGAAGTTATACGGGACTCTTATCAGTGTTAAAACAGAGCATAAATTTTTGGGCTCTGTTTTAAGTTTTAAAAAGTTAAACTTTGTTTCCCACCTGAGGCCTGAAAAAGAAGTGTTTTAAATCAGTTAATATCCTAAAAGTCTTAGCACACAAGTCATAAGAATCCAACAGAATATGTCTGCTACGCCTATACAGTAAAACCTCGTTATAACAAAATGGGATATAACAAACTAATGGATATAACAAAGCAATCATAATTCCCCTTGCTTGCTAATAGGGAAGAAATGGACATTGGCTATAACAAACTAATGGTTATAACGAAATAATTACGATCGCTCCTTCAACTTTGTTATAACGAGGTTTTACTGTATAACTCTTTTATCCGATCACATCTGGACTATGGTGCTATAGTAGTTTACGACTCAGCGAGGCCCTCTGCGCTCAAAAATTTTGGCCTCGGTTTAAGGCTCGCTACAGGTGCCGTCTTCACATCGCCCATTCCTAGCTTGTACGCTGAATTCAATCAGATGTCACGTAGGCACAGTCGGCATTATCTAGCTGTGACTTATGCTTCCAGAATTTTGTCCGATCCAAATCGTCCAACTTATGGTGCTTTGCAACATTCTCAGTTTGCTCGTCTTTCGAGCACAAGCCAAGGGTTGTACCGCCTTTGAACCTTCGCCTTGAGGGAATGCGTACATCTCTTGACCTCACCCTTGATGAGACCGACCTTCTGCAGAGAGGTGAAAATGAAGCTCCTTGGATTGTGCTGACCGTTTTTTGCGATTGGTATTTGACTAGGTTTAGCAAATGCAACATCCCCCCAGAGGTGATTCAGCAAGGATTCCTTGAGGTGCAGAAGAGTTATGGTGCATGACTACTCGCAATTTCATACTGATGGTGCCAAATCATTGCATTTTGTAGGATCAGCAGTTTTTTTTGAAGGATTCAGTAAGGTTCGGCGTCTCGAGGAATCTGCAAGTATTTACACGGAAGAGCTCTATGCGGTGTTGATGGCCTTAAAGCATATTCTCACTAGCAAGACAATGAAATCTGTTTTATTCGTGGATTCTCAAAGTGAACTCACCACACTTTTCTCAGTCAAGGGTATTAAAAATAGACAAGCACAACTTGTCCGATCAAGGTACAGCACGGGCTGCGGCTCGGCCGAGACATAAAATTTTTCTGTCTGACCAGCCACATGAGGATTCAAGGTAACGAAAGAGCAGATGAATTGGCCACTAGCTCTAAGCACCTAGTGCCAACTACCTCACAGATAGAATTTCAAGACATAAAGCCCTTAGTAAAATCGTCGGTTTTCCAACTATGGCAATTGGCGTGGAGTCTGGAGTGCGAAAACAAACTTTATGTGATTAAGCCAGCTCTTGGGATGTGGGAGAGTGCATCCCACAGAACCCGCCGCCATGAAGTTCTTCTGTGGCGTCCTAGAATTGGATCGTCCTACCTTACCCACAAGCATCTGCTCAGAGGGGAAGCCCCACCACTCTGTTACGAGTGTGGCCGAGCATTTAACTATTTTACTTATTTTGTGGCTGTGCTCAGGGCTTGAGCAAGAACAACAAATATATTTCCCAGAGTTTTTTTCACACCAGATTCCTTTTTACCCAGCACTGCTAATTGGTGAGAATCCGTTTGATTGTGTCATAAATTATTTAAGAAAAATCAGCGTCCTACTGGTAGTCTAAATTTAACTCTACCACTTTAAACCTTGTCCCATAAACCTTTTTTCTTTATTAGGTAATTTGTACTAATAAGTTCCAAGCATGTGCCTTCTAACCAAACAAGTTTGGCACAGTATGGCCATAATAGCTTTGCGCCACAAAGCCAATCAACGTGTTTTTGCATCGCCAGGCTTCTGCCTGCTCTACGTCTGGTAAATTTAGTGCACCCTCACTCGTCCTACGGGCTGGAAATCTTCTTAGAATTGACTTATTCATGGGGTCTTTAATGATGTCTAGCGAGTTGTTTTTACTTTTACAAACTAAAAAAAAAAAAAAAATGTTAGGAAATTATTTTGCTAATTAGTGTTTCTTGCAGTCTTTGACGTCCGCCGTGGCTGGAGGTGTGTTTTCGAAACGGAGTCATGCGGTTTAGAGAAGCTCGTTTTAGCGAACGCCGTTGTACCGACCCCAGTTTTTCTAATTTCTTTACGGAGAAACCCAGTTTAGAGAAAATTGCGATGAGCCTTTTTTTAGCAAATTAGGTCGCCGCAAAGCGGCGTGTGCGGATAAGTCATGTGAGTTTAAATTTTCGTAATGAGCCGCCGCAGACTGCCGCCGCGAAGCGGCGGGAGCGCAGCGGGGGGGCTTGTGTTAACACGCGCACCAGTGATACACGCGCGAAGTACACACGGCACGACACTCATGTGTCGTGCCGTGTGTACACACGGCACGACAACTCATGTCTCCTCCGGGCTGTGAGACTTTGGAGGTCCCTACCTGACGCCATCACCAGCTTGCCCATCACAGACAGAGACGAGGTGACACAGTTCTGCAAGGCAGCAGCCAAACACCTCTAAACACCCAAGAATGTCTTGCATACCTCATCATACGTCACCCACCTCACTTTTCACCCTCCTCACCATCCCATCATCATCGTCCCACACTTCTCAAGCCAAGAAGCCTCGCATCACCATCATCGTCTAGCTGGCCACATAGGCACATGTGTGTACGGGCGGAAACGCCTTCTATGCGACCTGTACTTAAATGTACAAATAAATATCTATCTATCTATCTAGAAAAACCTTTTTTTAAATAGCGTCCCCTTTTTGATAAACGGCATTTCTCTAAACTGAGGCTCTGCTTTCTCTAAACTGTGCTTCGATAAAACGTGCCCATTCTCTAAAACGTGCTTCAACGAAATGGCATTCTATCAACCATAGTAAGCCCTTTTCGAAAAGAGTCAATTTTTTTCTCACCCACCCTATGCGGAGTGCAAGTTTGTCTGCTTCTTTTGTAGGGATTACAGTGATGTCAGAATGCCAAGCTTTGGTTGGCTTTGATTAAAGGATAGTGGGTAGACCTCAAAGCAAGCTGCCTTGAGGTCTACCCACTATCCTTTAATCAGAGCCAATCAGGGCTCGGCATTCGGACGTCACTCCAACCACTGCAAAAGAAGCAGACGAACTTGCACTCTGCATTTCTTGGGATTTTTGAAGGCACTCGCAGAAACACCCGGTAATAAGCTTGCCTTGGAAGCTGTTTTCATCTCAATACATAACCAGGGTTGCTGAAGGCTGACTTCGCTGTTTGTTTTTGCACGTGGCATGCCGCCTGCATCTTTTGTTCGTTGTTTCTGTCCCTAAAGAGATCCTTGTGTCCGCTACAAGATGGCGCCACTTGTCTTTGCTTATCCAGATGCTGCCGCAGGCTAAGGCACTACGGTTTAATAACAATGTGCCCGTATATGTCAGCATGTGGGAGGTGAACATCATCAAGGTATTTTTGCTTCTTGCAAGTTCCTGTTTTTTACGCACCAAAGGCACCTCCGGAAGCTCTCACATCTATCTCACAGGAATTCAATTCGCAATTTTTGGTTTCCTCCTACCAAGGCAGCACTATACCACTCGCGGCACCCTTAACCTTGCTTGTAACTTGGCTGAATAATTTTTGGCTGTGTCAGAGGCATGCTCGATTTCCCAATTTTCCTTCTTCTCTTTGTTGGTGAATTAAGTTGCCAGGAGCACTTAGTTTATAGGGTGGCTACAGTGGTAATCGTGCCGTAAAATTGGCCCCAAAAACATTGATACCTGTTCATTGAAAGCTCAGACTTTCACGGATGTGCACTAAGGTAGTGGATTTTAGATAATAAAACTTTAAAGCATAAATCTCTTTCTGTACAAATTGAGACCAACAAACTTGCCAGGGTCAATGGCGAACAGGTTCGCAGACGATTGACCTAGCAATGCTTGTAAAGCATGGCGCCATCTCCCAACAGATGCAGCGAGCAGACGACAGTGCGTCATCTGCTTGCTGCTTCTATAGACCTATTGCTAAATAATTACCCAAGCATCAAGGAGAATGCAGGGATTGGTGTTTCACGCACCGCACGTGCTGACCTCACCAGGAGTAACTTTTCTAAAGCAAATGCCTAAAACAAATTGCATCTTGCACACACATTCGTCAACACTTTATTATGGTTATTTACTTCAAATCTTTTATACGGGGAGGGCGGTCGCATATGGAACACCAATCCCTGCGTTCTCCTTGATGCTTGGGTAATTTAGCAATAGGTCTATTGGGAGATGGCACCATGCGCTACAGGCATTTCTAAGTCGATCGTCTGTGAACCCGTCGGCCGTGAACCCTGGCAAGTTTGTTGGTCTCATTGTGTACAGAACAGGAGCTATGTCTTAAAATTTAATTTAAAAGAACAGGAGCTATGTCTGCACTGGCTAAATTGCTCATCTACAGCGTGTGACTCGTCGCAACTTTAATGGCTGACCAACTACACGCTGTACAAATATCCCCACAACCCCAATTATTATTAGCTATGTCTTAAAATTTAATTGGCTAAAATGCACCATCTCAATGCACATTCGGTGAAAGAGCTTTCAGTGTACAGGCATTGATTTTTCTGGCTCGTTTACAGCGCAAGATTAGCTGTAGCCAAACTGTACTGTTGAGTCTTTGACCTCTTCTTCCTGGCCAGTTGGCCATTAGGTTTGTCACAATCACGCTCTGCTCTATTTGCGCACCCTCTCGTGTTGGCACATGTGCACTCTACTGTCTGGAGTGTTTGTTCACCGATTTTAGTCTAGCTTAGCACCTGAAAGTCTCGTGTCAGTTTCCTGAATGCTAACTTTAAGTGTATGTATAATCTGTGAACATACTGGAAAGTATTTATGTAGAGCAAGATGACAGTAGGAAGCTATGCACTGTAGATTGCTTTAACAACTTTAAAGGAACCATGAAATAATTTTGAGATGTCTTTACTATGTGGAGAGGGTAAGTGCCGTGCCAACTGTTCTTCTTTATTGTTGATGCAGAGGGTAGGGTGCAAAATGAAAAGAAAACTAGATAGCACATATTTCAGATTTAGGTACTCTACACCTAACCTCTTTCTTAAGCATTAGTATTTGGCCCAGGTCTAAAAACAGTGGTTCCTTTAAGGCATAAAATGCAGTACCGCACCGCAGTTACAAGTGAATGAAAGCATAAATCAACTGTTTTACAACCCATTCGTTTTTAGGGTTTGAGTTCCCAGCGGGCGATCTTCGTATTACCTGAAATGCACATTGAGGCATCGTCAGTTAAAATTTGCATCTGCAGCAGTTAAAGTTATGTTAAGCATTCATTCATTCATTCATTCACTCATTCATTCAGCAGGGATTCAGCATCTGTGATCACTAACAGGCTTAGATCCCAGAACTTTGGTTAGTTGAGTCATTATATGTTGTGGCTGGGTACCTTCAAGATTTCGTGCGTGCAACAGTTGTACTGCACTAGTAGAACAAGTCCTGGAATTCAAGTGATACCATTAGTTGGAAGCCACTGAGAGTTGGGAGTCACTGGGAGCCACTGAGAGTCATTGGGAACTATTGAGAGTCAGTGGGAGCTACAAAGGAGTAGGATGATAAATGTCATCCAAGGACTCTATCTCAGGGTTATCCACTGGCTTTGTTTAGTTGCATCAAAGTTCTACTTGTCTTACTTCAGTTCAAATGCATCTGAGCTGTCAGTGAGTTTACAGAAACATTTCAGTATCGATTAGATGTCTGAATGGCTGAAGGAACGCACGGGAAGGTATGATTGCTGGGTAGCCATTTGACCGCTCGTATGTGGGTGATATTTGCCCTTACTCTGCAACCATCTTCTCTGCAGCTCCTGGACATGCCGACACCACTGTACGCCCAACGGGCCAGCGGCTACTGCTCCAGCTACACCTCGGTCGCTGATACGGGGCGCTCCAGCGGTTCCAGTCTGCGTGGCTACAGCATCTTCGTAGACCCTGCCTTGATGCTCAACGAGAGCCTTTCTCGGCTACGGCACCTCCGCAAGCAGTCGGACCTTCAGATGATCCGCTGCATCCAGCAGGACGCGTGCACTACGGACTACTTCATCCGGCCGCCCGTAAACCCGTTGACGCTCTTCTTCCACGACGAGCAGATGGAGCGCAACTACCGCCACCGCCTGCACCACCGCGACCTCGCGCCGACCATGGCGTCGGCGTCCTTTACCACCTACTTCGACATTTTTGTGGCACTGGGCTTCTACCTCGCCATCATGTTTGCCTGCTTCGTGCTCTTCGACACTCCCCTGTCGTGGCTGCTCTTTTGCCTGTTTGCCACGTGCACCCATCTGTGCATCTTCATGCTGTGCATCCGTGAGATCCTCGCAACCCGCGGCCACTGGGTGGCGGACTGCCTTGCGCAGATCTACCGCTACTGCACGGAGTGGTACCCGTGGCACGTGGTGGGGCTTGTCCTGGTCAGCCTGCCCATCGGCTCCATCTTCTCCAACTTCACGTGCGCCGGCGTCCTGTCGACGCCCGAGCGGACCAACGCCTTCTGCTACGTCGTGTTCGTCTCGCTGCTCCACTTCAGCAACTTCACGCAGCTCAACTTCTGGCTGCGTTCGATGCTCGCCACGTGCGCCGGCGTCGTGCTCGCTCTCCTCGTGGGGCTGCCCGCGTGCCCATGCCCGCTCAAGGACCCCGCGCGCAACGTCACGCAGCCGATGGTCATCTCAGAGCACGGCGTCGAGCTGCCAGGGGTCAGCTTCCACCGGGACTCGTACAGCTGCAACCAGTCGGCCATCTACGAGATTGTGCTGCACGTCGTGCTGAACACGGTCCTGGTGTGGCTGCTGAACCGCGAGTTCGAGATCAGCTACCGGCTCAGCTTCCACGGGAGCGCGATGGCAGCGCGCGACGAGCAGCGTATCCAGGCGATGAAGAACCAGGCAGACTGGCTCCTGCACAATATCATCCCGCGCCACGTCGCGGAGCAACTCAAGAACACATCCAAGTACTCGGAGAACCACCGCGATGCCGGTATCATCTTTGCGAGCATCGTCAACTTCCACGAGATGTACGACGAGTCGTACGAGGGGGGCAAAGAGTTCCTCCGCGTCCTCAACGAGCTGGTTGGAGACTTCGACGAGCTCCTGTCGAAGCCCGTCTTCCGCAACGTCACCAAGATCAAGACCATCGGGAGCACCTTCATGGCGGCGTCCGGGCTGAACCCCAAGCTGCGCCGTGAGAACCCACATCCGTTCACCCACCTGTACGAGCTCATGGACTTTGCGCTCACCATGCAGCAGGTCATTGAGAACTTCAACCAGAACCTGCTGGAATTCAACTTCGTCATCCGCATTGGCTACTGCTATGGGGACGTGACGGCCGGCGTCATCGGCACGACGAAGCTTTACTATGACATCTGGGGCGACGCGGTGAACATTGCAAGCCGGATGGATTCGTACGGCGTTCCGGGTCGCATTCAGGTTCCTGAACACTGTCTCCAGGTGCTGCAGGAGATGTATGTGTTCGAGCCGCGGGGCTCCATGTACATCAAGGGGAAGGACAACATGAACGTGCACCTTTTGGTCAGGAAAAAGGACAAGGTTTTATATAGGATCCTTCCGTCGACGCACCGTACAAGCCTGCCTGCGACTGCTGTCACAGAAGACAAGGAGAAGACGCCGGCGGCGGCGCAGGAATTACTGGAAGAACAGCAACAACAACCGCAGGAGTCGACGTCTGCGAGTTGTGAGAAAGAGGAGGAGGAGGTTCCGCTCTAATGTCACTTCTTCGACCTAGGGCTCACCTGCTGCGGCCATCAGATGTCAAACTCTCTCATTGCGGCCTTGCTGCTGAGGTGAAGAAAATGTTTGTGAAAGTGATGGATGTGCAAGTCTGGAATCTTGCAGGAGATTGGAGTGGCCCGTCCATTCTGTGCGTGGTTTTGTGCCGGAGGGGGAACGGGTCCATGCAAAAACATCTTTTTTTAACAACACCGACTGTTTGTGTGTCTGCGTGCATGTGTGAGACGCGAGATTCCGAGCTGTTGCTGACTTTTTTTGTTTTTATATTGGGGGTTCAATCTCATTGTAAGAGATTTTAGGTTCTTGAGATGCATCGAGAAACTTTCTGTCGGTGGTTTTGTGTCACCGTGGCGACTGCCAATGTCTGAAATGTGGCCGAGCCACACGTCCTTGCATCTTAAACGGGGAAGATTGTAACGTGCGGGCGTGCAATGCAAAGGTTAGCTTCTATCGGCAGCTAAAGAAGGTTTATGCCCGAGCATGTTTTAGACAGATCGTTTGTTGCATGTGTCGAGTTCTTAGTGCGTCTGTTTTCATGTGCAGTTGTGGTGTGCGTCAGATTTGTGCTTGACCATTGCAACCTAGTGATAGTTTTCTTTTAACGATAACGAAGGCATTTTCAGTTGTTGGGCACAATTGTGACGTTATCTCAGCGCAAGAAGCTTTTGCCCTTGTTTTCGAGCGTGCCACTTGATTTTGTGCGCTGCCCAAATGCTTTGTACTACAACAAGTTTGTGTGAGCAGGAGGCAAAACACTGTGTTCAGGAAGCTCTTGGGCTCGCCGTCAGATATTTAAAGAATGTTGTAACATTTGTTCGTTTGCTGCCTTTGGTTACTACACGTATGCGTGCCAACGAGGTTTCAGTGGCATAACAGTCTCTTTTTGCAGTGCATTCGAAGCACATTACTTAGCCATACTTTCAACAAGCCAATTTGACGCAATTATTTGTCGGGTTTTTTTTGTGGCCATTGTGTTCAAACTGTTGGTGTTCCAGAGCTAAAGAGACGAGCAACTGATTCAGCTGCACCTACCGTCATTTTAGAACGAGCTTACGAAAGGAGTGTTATTGTAGGACGTAATGTAGCGTACAGTGTCTAACAGGTTACGTGCCACGCTTCTTTTACTTGCTGGTGCAGCAGCCCGTCCCAGCGATTGTGGGACGTGCATTCTCGAAACATCCCGACGAAGCTCCAAGACTAAAGACGAAAAGTGGCCTAACTCGGTTGAGAGACGACCCCAGCTAAACTTTGGGAGCTTGTCTGAACAAAAATGGTTTCGTTCTATCAAACTTGGCATCAAGATTTCATGCCCTGGTTTTTGGGCCGCGCTGCAATCTTTTTTTGGCCGGCCCGCAGCGCCGTATGGATTTCGAGCCATGTCCAAACGATGCAGAGTTTAGCTTAGGATTCCCGCCCGACTTACTAGACCCACAGAAGTCCGCTTCGCCGAACCCTCGGGAACAGGCATGCCTTTTGAGAAACATGCACGTCGGAAAACGACTTAAGAAGAAAAAGCACTGCCTCCGCCGGCTTGACGCCAGACAACTCGACGTCGTTTCTGTCTGCACCGTAACAGTTTGACTCGTATGAGCACTCCCCCTCCCTTTCCGGCGTCGGTTCTAGTCAATTGCTTCTTTGAAGTCTGGTCCGTCGGCCCGCCTCTTCGCCGCACCGTCTGCTGCGTGTTTTTCCGCATCTTCGCCATTCATGCGGCAATTTGGAAGGTCGAGCAAGATGCGCTTCGAGCGCTCCGGATGCACAATCAAACAAAAAAACAGAGGTGCTTTTCTTAACAAGCCCGCTTTCGCGTATCGACACCTTCTTTTCTCCCGCCCGCCTCTGGCAATCAGCACATTACCGGTGTCGTGCTCGATGTGCGTCTATGCCGTCGCACGCCCGTCGCGGTTACGCCCCAATGCCCGGATCGCGTCTCCGATCAGTGCGTTTCCGGCGTCCTCAAAAGTGGTCCGCCTTTTTGCAATGCACCGAATGTACGCAGTGAAGCTCCTCCCGACGTAGCCTGGTTCGTCCGAGGGCCACGACGCGGACGTTTTGACGCCTGGGCGGATTTGTCCGCGGGTCTATTGCCCGCCCCGGTTTCGCATCGGGACGTGCGCCACCCGCACCTAGGCGGAGTCCCTCGAATCCGGGCGTATGCAGTATTTTCCAAGTGCCAATTATCCCGAACACCGGTGGCTAAGAGAGGTTTGTCGATGTTGTTGCTTATATACTTGCCATACAAAAATAGAAAGAAAAAAAACTTGAGGACGTTGTGTTTTGTACGACTCGCACCACCGAGGCGATTTGGAGCTTTTTTTTTTTTCTAGTCAACGAGATTCCAGGTGTCGTGCTTGTCATATATGTGATATATATAGACCACAATTTTTTCATTTTTGTACGCAATGCTACGCGCGCTGCTGCGTCTTGTCCGTTGACCGTCTTTTCCAGTCGAGCGCGCGTCGCCACGTTTGCATATCATCCCTCCGTCATTGTCGGCCTTTGAGAACAATGTGCGTGCTTTGTCCGTTTACGTTGCGTGTTTCTGTTGTGCGTGTTGTGTTTTTAAGTGTACAATTTTGTTTTGTTTTTTGTGGCTTTTGAATGGGATTTTTTTTTTGGCCAACTTGACGGTTTACTTACTCATTTAGGTTACCGCAAAGATCAAATATTTCTGCGATGGGCTTTTTTTTTTTTTGTTCTTTTGTTGGTACTGCATCGTTGTTGCGATAGTTGTTGATGTTGGGAGATTCTGTCAACATTATTTCTTTGTTGTTTTATTGCCAATTTAAAGAATTTTAAAAGACGGTCTCAAAGTTATGTGAAAAAAAAGATATTTAAATTTTTAGGTGTACATATCTATTTGCGGCCTCGACGGCTGTTAAAAGAATACTGTGACTCCCATTTCTTTGCCAAGTGTTTTTTTTGTTGTATGTACAGCACAGGTATAATATAACTGTTTTTGTATGTTCATAGGAAAATGCCTAAATAAATTATTTATTCGTTTGTACCTCCATTAGTTGTACTTTACTTGGAGCATATTGGATGGGTTTCTGACCACAGTAAATGAGCAAGATTCATTTTCCGGTGTATGTGTGGACACAAGTGACAAAGCAAAATCTACCCTCAGTAAAGTAAATTTGTGAAAACAAATTCATTAATATGCCCCGCTGCAACGTAAATGCAGAAAATGGTCTGGCCACAAAACAAAAAAGCAGTCTTGCGGGAATCTACAGTACGTCGACTCGTGTGGCGTGATGTGAGGTTACTGCAGCTGTGGTCACCTAAGAGATGCTGCACAAGACTTGCACGTGCAGCTGTCCTCAACATTTTCCGTTTATTTGGCAGTGCGTTGAATCACCTGGCGTGGCTTTGTGGTAGCACGCTTGCTTCACAATTAAAACAGACTCGAGATCAAATCTCAGAAAAATATGCAATGGGTGCTTGGGATTTATTGTAGCGTGAGCTACACTGGCCGAGGTTGAGCAGTTTCGTGTGGCTTGCATTCCGAGCTGTGCTCCGTGCTGCGCATACGCGAGGAGCAGTGATGTCACACGGCGCACAGCTGGTGCGCCGGAGCCGCCGCCGCCACATGCGCCTCGCCGGTCTGCGCATTCCAGAGGAGTGACATCATAGCCGCGGCAGACGCACTGGTGCCGCCGCGTGCCCAGCTGTGCGCCTCCATTGCGCAGTAGCCAAGCCTGACGCTGCACCGGAGCTGCTTGATGCACCTCTCATTTTGTGCGCCGAGCTAAGCCACCGCAATTTTCTTTTTTTTTCTCGAGCATATTGACGACAAATGCGCCCTACAACCATAGCTACATCATTTCAAGTGGGGGGAAGAGACCATAACATCTGTCGCTGCAAAGAAAGCTCCGCATAATGTGACCTGAAATGCATTGAGCATTAGACAGAGCATTGTTTTTATGGGCTGCGATATTAGAAAATGGGCGACGACATATGATCGGAGCACGAAAACAAAAAAGGGACATGCAAGACGGTACAGATGACACGAAGACGACACACACGACAGACGATGATTCAGCCTATGTCGTCTGTACCTTCTTGTATGTCCCACTCGTTTCCATATTCCAGTCACCAACATGTTCTATTGTTCAAAACATGGTTCCACGCACTTTCTGTGACAACCTTTTTTCGTAATGGCAGAAAAGGTGTGTGTGTAATAGACCATCTGCTATATTACCCAAGCATCAAGGAGAATGCAGAGATTGGTGATACACGCACACGCCTTCTCCGTATAAAATATTTGAAGTAAATAACCAAAATAAAGCGCTGACGAGCGCACGTGCAACATGCCATTTGTTTTGGGCTTTTGCTTTAGAACAGTTAGTGCTGCAGATGCCAGCATGAGCGGCGCGTGGAACAGCAATCCCTGCAATCTCCTTGATGCTTGGGTAATACAGCAAATGGTCTATTGCACTGGGTGACATGGGGATGCCATTTCTCTGGGAATATAAAGGCAGTCTCTCCTCCAGCTCTTAAGTTACAGCGGGCTGAACGTAACGATTTGGACTGTATATCAGTACCATGAGTGTCTGTAGCAGCGGTACGATTTTGCCACATCTTCCCAGCGAGACCATGGTAAGTATGAAATGCTGGAAAATTTTGGGGGTTATGAACAGAGTATATATCATTATTATGGACAACTCACATTATGAACAATATTTTCGGGGAACAGAGTTGTCTATGGTTAGATGACTACAGTAATAATTTTCCAGTTGTGCCAGACAGGTTTTACTACTGCTCCATTAAGAGCAGGACATGCACCTCCCACAAAGCCTTCCACGCTCCCCTACAGCAGAGCAAATGCTGGAGAGGAGGAAACAACTAATCATGGCAAGCAGAGAGCTTTGTGGGAGGGTCTTGTCAATGCTTTTCTTTCCCATGCAACAGACTAGAGCGCCCCGGCACAGATATTTCCCAGCAAAGGAAGTGGACACGTTGGTCTTCCCTAGGGATTGATTCGGCAGTTGGTCTTCCAAAGATGGTACTCGTCAACACGAGGGCCTGCTTCTCTTTGTGTCATGTCGAGTGTAGAGGACACCATTCTGGTACAAGGTTGACCAACACAGCCATTCACTTGAAAAGATAAAATTTTTTAGGTTTTTTTTTTGTTTTTTTTATTTTCGTGTTTTGGATTTGTTAAGGAAATTCACATTTTGAGATGAGGCCAGATTGTAACGTGTCGCTTCGTAAGCGTGAGCACAACTTTAAAGTGATTGTTTTACCATGAGGGCTGCTCCCACACTGATATTAATTTTGCTAATTTGACCCATTGCTTACATGCCACAAGCAGCATGTAACATATATACATATATGTTCTTTTTCTTAAAGTTTATAGATTTCTCTAAAAAATACCGTGAAAGCTACACTTATGCGGTTTGTGCATTTGAGTTAAACGGCCAGGGGGACATAGTATAGGGGTGCTAATAATAACGATCAGTCGGCTAATTAAGTAAAATTTGTTAATTTATCAAAAATCACTATGTCATTTCGTAAAAACGCTCCATTTAGACGCGTTTCTAGGTTTTGGTTTCTTATTGGAGCGCATCTTTGCACCCGCGGTCCTGCTCCCCTGCGATTGAGACGCGCACGTGCGCCCTACTTCCCTCCTTCTTACGAGGGAGGCGAGGGGGTGGCTTCGCACCACGACCACCGTGGAGCAGGACCGCGGGCGCAAAGATGTGCTCCGATAACAAACCGAAACTTAGAAACATGTCCAGTTCAAAGGTTACTTCAGAACGCCGTAAAATGCTGTCCCTGTCTTATATCTTCCTAAAAAGAGATGATTTAGTGGTTTTCGATGATTCTTAGCAAGTTTCTAATTGAAACCATATGCCTATTTTCACTAATCAAAACGTCAATTACTAAATTATACTTAATTACCCGACTGATCGTTAGGAATAGCCCTCTCTAGTATGTCCCCCTGGCCATATAACCCACCTGCACAAACCGCGTAAGTGTAGCTTTCACGGCTGTTTTAAAACAAATCTGTAAAGTTTAAAAAAAAGCACCCTGTATGTTTCTTATCCACTGCGTGGCAAAGTTGGACATTTTTCAAAAATGTGTGTCATCTATAGTCAGATACAACCTAAGAAAGACAGTGTGAGGGAGAAGGGGGCGGAAACTAGGAAAGCTGAAGTGGAGAGGAGCGGCCTTCTTTCCGCAACGGCTCTTCTTGGGCGCGGCCTTTTCACCCTTCGCAAGCTTCGTGCCCGAAAAATGGCAACCGCTAAATGTTGCTAGAGATATATGGTCTTGAAAAAAATGAAAGCTGTTTACAACGCCCTGTGACGCCGAATTAGAGCACAGCTCTTGAGGAGGAGGAGGGGAAGGTACAGAGAGGAGGCTATGCCCCTCCTCTCCTGCTCGGCTCCCATTTAGGGGAACATTTTCCGCTAAATTTAACGGGGAAATTTTTCCGCTAGGTTTAGCGGGTAAATTTTTCCGCTAGATTTAGCGGGTAAATTTTTCCGCTAGATGTAGCGGGGAAATTTTTTCCACTAGATATAGCGGGGAAATTTTTCCGCTAAGTTTAGCAAGGAAATTTTTCCGCTAAATTTAGCGGGGAAATTTTTCTGTTAGATTTAACGGGGAAACTTTTTCCGCTAGATTTAGCGGGGAAATTTACCCATAATGCATTGTGCGGTTATGCCAACGCCGACGGTGACGGCGACGCCGCTCAAGCCGGAAATGGGCGCCTAAGAGCTGCGCTCTAAAATGTCTCAATGGTGTCCCTTGAGTTGGAAGTTATGAAATAAATTGCCGAGACGGGCAAGAGCTGGTCTGTGCATGCCCTTTTTGTCTTTCTGTCTCCCCTCCGTCTCGGAGAGGATGGCGCACATTTATATATTTGTGGGTCCGTATCGTTTTGTCAAAAAAGTTTCGTAGAAAACATGTTTCATGGACACACATTTTATTGACACCTTTCGTGGACATATGCTCCTGCGGCATTTTATTGAGAAGCTATTTCTTTTTTGCCGAGTGGATTGGATTCAAGATACGAAAACACAAGTTAATTTAATGCATTCAGGATAATGCATTAAATCCACCGAGTTTATCCGTAGAAGATAAACTCGGTGAAATATAAAACAAATATTCATAACAAGAAAAATTAACCATTCACTGCAAGTAAGTAGTCTGCTTCTTGCGTAGGAGTTGCGGTGACGTCAGAACGATGCCTAGCTCTGATTGGCTTTGTCTGAAAGGATAGTGGGTATACCTGAATGCCACATGCCTTATCTACCCACTATTTTTTTTTTCAATCAGCCAGTAAGATTTTGCCGTTCTGACATATCGCAAACCGTGTGCAAGAAGCAGACGAACTTGCGCTGCGCAGAGTTATCTGTCGCGCGAAAACCTTTGCCACGAAAGCGACAGGTTGGGAGCAGTCGCCGCCGAGTCGCCCGGTGGCTGAGCCAATCAGCGGCGCTTTGGAAGTGACGTGTGCGCCTCACTACCTCGTTGGCCTCGCATTTGGTTACATCCGGTACGCGGCTCGGTTCGCAGCCGTGGACGCCGTGGATACAGAGCGACAGAGCCACAGAGCCACGGAGGTCTCTGCGGCGGTTCAAAAACGCAGCAACCCGAATTGAACGACCGCCCGAAAAAGAACCCGTGCCACTTCGGTAGCTCGAGCGAGTGCACGCCGATGTAGCGATTGTGCTTCTTTGTACGGTTCCAAAAAACCCAGTGTAAGCGTATAGCTGTGAGAGAACGAAAATGGAAAAGCAGCGAAACGCGAACCCAAGCTGTGTGCACTGAATCGACGGCGGCACTTGAGTTCCGAGGATGTGTGGCCGGTGTGGCTGTGTCGCTGTGTTGGCTCTGTTCCAAAATTTTCTCGTTCTTACTCTTTGTACCTTGGCATTCGAAAACATAACGTGACACGACCCGCTGGAGTAACTCGGATCCTAAACACGGTTGTGCTTCTCGAAGAAATACGTGGACAGGAAGGTATGCACGACGTACGACTGGTACGACTCTGAACACCACCACGCGACGTCGACGACTTCCGTGGAAAGCGTGGAAAGTATGATCTGGTATGATCTCTATCTGAAAAGTGGAAACTACAACCACTACAACACTGCAGTCGATTGCAGTGTCGGTAGCGGGCGCCATCGCGTGGCGTTTGTCGACAACTCAAAGGCGAGCCCGAGCTACCCCGAGCCAACAGACAGGCATCTGGAGGAGGAATTGGAGCCGTTGGAGCACAGTGGGCGGGAGCTGCTGAGCAGACGACGGCATCGACGGGACGCCAGAATCGCGCTCAAACTACAACTGCTACAACAACGTTTGGTTGGGCCGGTTGGGCGACAGTGGCATATCAACATGACTCACCGTCTTGTCAACGGGCCCTCGACGAAGCGGCAATTTTCAGAAACAGGCCTCTCGTCGGATAGCGTTGGTGAGTCGCCCCGGTTTTGCCGGTACAGTCCCCTAACCGCGAAGCGGATCCGCTCGGTTTCATCATCAAATGCACGTGAAACTGCACTGAATTTTCTAGCAACCGCGTTCGCAACCGCTTCGCGAATGTGGTTCAACCGCCAGTGTGATTGGGCATTTCTGCCGTAATATAATAATCCCGGGAGAAGGGGAACAAGACGGACAAAGACAAATCTACAAACACAGCTAGGTGACTGGTGCGCTACTAAAATGACGCGACTGCCGTCTAGTCATTTTTTTTCACAGTGAAGCCTTCTCACGTCCCGTTTTCGTGGGAACGTGCGCGCATAGTTGCGAAATGAGTGCTGCGAGTGGAAGAAATCTAAATGAATATGTCAATTACTTTCTGTTCGCATAGGCGAAATTTGTTCGTGGCACTTTTCTATATTACTATGCTTGGCATGCTTAGTTTTGTTTTTAACCACGAGGAGGCTGAGAACTCTAGGGTCTCGCACGCCCAGCACGGCTACTCCGTCGGTGAGATGCTCGGGACAGGCTTGTACTCCACATTTCACCGTCACGTATGTCTGACCATCTTTAGCACCGCTAGCCTCAACGCACGGTGAAGCCACTGGACACCCGCCCTGGAGGGCAATAGACCTGCAAAACGTACAGCACCACGACGGCAGGAAATTTTGGGACCCTCGGTACAGATCACACGCTTTCTCGTTGCATTCGCGCGCGTCCCAGCAGCCGTTGCAGCTATCCGTAATCCCGCTCATCCGCTGAGTCGTACGTTGTTGGCAGTGTACCGCATCTGTGGCAGCGTAAACGCATCGCGACAGGGGAACTTATTTGAATACGTTATTCGCCGAAACTTACCTTCACGTATTGAAGTGTCACCTAATCCCCTTATTTTGCACCGCAACCGTGGCAGGTTTCGGCACGTTCGACAAAGCGTTGGTGCAGCAGACGACAGAGCCGGTACAAAGGAGAAGGATGAAATAGGGGCAGCCGTTGGCTCATCGCTTTTCCGTCTCGGCTGCTCAAACATTGTTGCCGTGGTAACCTGGGGCTGCTCGCATATGCCATCTGGTAGTGGGAGGAGAGACGTTGGGAGGGGCGTACCGAGGACTCCCATTATTCGTTGCGCAGGGTGCGGGGGCTTTTGGGATTTTTGCAAACTGTCTATTGTCCGGACACTATTTTGGGTTCAGCCAATCGTTAGACCAGCTGGGCAGAAGACCGACCCAGACGAGCAGCTGACTAAACAGCACTGGGCTTTCATCGCCTGTAACATCATCCCGCCACCCTTTCCCACAAGCTCCATTAAACATAGTCAACACTGTACAATACCATAGCACCATCATTAGACGCGGTGCCGAGGCCTTCATGGTACGGGCGACTTGCCTATTTGCGACACCGCGGCTCTCCTAAGTAGTACAGCTCGCTTTTTCTTTCGGTTCCACTCTCTGCTCCCACTCCCAGGCGAGCTCCCAGGGCCTCAAGAGACGCCACCTATGGGTGGACCTCCTGCTCCACCCCAGCAGAAAGGGCCAGGCCACCCGTCGCCCAAGGCAGGGGTAGCTCCTCTTCTTGGTGCAGTGACACCCTCGATGACCGACCCAGAGAAGTGCAATAAGCTGATTCAGCAGCAGCTCGTGCTCTTACTCCATGCACACAAGTGTCAGCGGCAGGAATCGCAGGCAACCAGTGGAGAGGTGAGGGGGCTGTTTCTTTTTTGTATTGATGCTTGACCTTTTTGGTTTACAAACATGAGTCTGGCATGTTCGAGGTGTGTGTGCTTTTTACGAATTCTGGGAAAGCTGCGAGCCTTGGCTGCAGCTCAAGCCTTGGCTGTGCCCTTGGAATTGGGTCGGGTTTCTCGTAAGTTTGGGTTGGCTCACCCGTCAGTTGAGGCCGGGTCACTTCTCGCTTGTGGCCAAGTCACCTGTCACCTGGGACTGCTGTATTTTTTCCCATCTATTAAAAGTGTGAAGATGTCAGCATCAATCTTGTTTGTTATATCTTTAGGGGAAGATGTGTTTTTGCCCAGTTCTAATTACATTCGTGCATATCAGGTGTGCCTTAAAAAAGAAAGAAAAAATTACACATGCATTGCTTCATAGCTAGGCTGGGCAAGAAAAGGGTTCAACCGTGTCTATGTAGGGAGAGTGCCTTATTTTTGTACGCCTGTGGAAGGTAGCCATGTGTGAGGACACTGCCGAGACCCGTCGCCACTGCGGTGGTTGTTGGCGCAGTGCAGATGTGTGAAGGAAATTTGTGCTCCCTTTGCGTTTTGCATATGCTGCAGGTGCACCAGTGCCCCCTTCCTCACTGTCAGACGATGAAGAATGTGCTGAACCACATGACCAACTGCCAGGCGGGCAAGGCGTGTCCGCTGCCCCACTGTGCCTCCTCTCGGCAGGTCATCTCGCACTGGGAAAACTGCACCCGCAATGACTACCCGGTCTGTCTACCGCTCAAGCAGGCCTCGGACAGGCGGCAGCAGCAAGCCGGTGAGCTCACACTCTGATATGCGTGTGCCCTGCACAAAGGCAATGAAAAAGAAGTCATTTTTGTGCCTCATTGTTTCGTCAGCCTGCCTAAACGCTGCCGATAAATATGTTTCCTGAAGAGATTGGTCAATTTGTGTTAGAATTACCTTAAAAAAAGTAGGAAGTATCAATTATAAAAGCAACTTGGGGCCAGAAAACAGTGCACTCATGCAAGTAAAACTAGCTGTGTATCTGCGTGCTAAGTCCCGTCGTGGGGCTGGAAATAGCTTTCAGGTATTGACTTCTAGCTCAGAACAGCAAAATGGTAATTATTGCCTCATGGCCATGACGGGAGTGGCCATCTGAACTGCCCGGATTCTTTGAGAAGAGCCTTCTTGCCCCTTATGGCCTGTTCCTGATGCTGCTAATGTGATTCAACACCAGGATATACTTTCATGACTTCGAGAACCCGCCTGAAGTTTGAGAGATGTTTTATGAGCTCCCTCTTGTTGGGTAAGTTCAGCTGACATTCAGACACATATTGCCTTGAAAAGCACCTGTGTTAAACCCTAGGATGTGAATTAGTACCATCTCTAGTGTTGTGCTGCCAGTCGCTATGTTTTCTGTTATTTTTTTTTACATGTGTAGGTGGACTGGATCATGTGTGCTTTCATTGCAAGTCGTGGCACTCTGTGGTGGTTCTCATGCATGCATCTTACTCTTTTTGATGCTCTTCACTTCACTGTACATTTCAGACATTTGTAGGGCCTCTTGTGGGTTTTGGGAGGCCTTGATCAGCTAGTGCACACTAGTGAATGAAGCAAACCAGAAATAGGCTGTGAGCCACTGTGCTGGGTAGTTTCACAACTGTGTCCAATGTGTCAAAGCTCTGAGTAAGGCTTCCTGTGCATGCATTCACTCTCATTGACTGTTGTAGCTTGCAACTGTCGAGCCGCAGCTTGGCAGTTGTCAAGCTTTACGGTCCAGCAAGGCTGTGTCAGATGTTGCAGAGAGCGTGTTGTCACAGTCTCTCATTGGTTCGTTTAGATTGATGAGTTGCACAGAGTAGGATTTTATCTTAGCCAGTTTTTGTTAGCAGCCAGAGAAGCTGGAGGCATGTGCGGCTTGCCACAGGCCGTCGGACACAAGAGTGGAAAGTTGCTAGGTGGAAAATTGGAGCGTGGTGTCTTCGAAACTGTTTTGGGGTAGTGCAGTGCGACGGTCATGCAACATGTTAATCTAGGGGAGCACTCGGTTTTTCCCTAGATTGCATGTTGTAATATTGCATTACCTAGGAACAAGCATCCTGAGCACGCTCATCTGTGTATGCCCCTTGGGACGCGGTGACTGTACTTTGCTGCAGTTACGGTTCTACCCTGCGGCCATTTACATTAATTCATTCAGCCTACTTGATTAGAGCACCTGATGAATTATTGCAAATCTTTTTGAGGCAAGAAAAAGAAAAAAAGATTGAGCATTCGTGTAAGTGTATGCCTGTTTGAGTGTACACCAAATTAAGCTCAAGTGCAGCTATGGGGAGTCAAGGTGTAGCAGTGTTTACATCATGTTCCACAGTGCAAAAAATAGGCTGTAGCAGCTGCAGGATCATGTTACACGATGCACCAACTCTGCTCACACAGCTGCTGAATGTGATAAGTGGAGGCATATCCCCCATCGCAGACATGACATGTGCTACAAAATTGTGTGAAAACTGCATAACCTAATCTACCGAGAGAGTGCCCACCTCAAATCGAGCGAAAATTGGGTGAAAATAAGGAGTGGGCTAACCTTCGATGTGCAGTCGAGAAAAGTTGAAAAAAGTGCTATTTTTAGATCACGTGTCTCTCTCAAATGCGTCATCATGGCGAGGGGCAACAAAGGGAAGATGACTGTACTTCCCAGTCACCAACGTTCGCTTATATCCCGGCGTAGCGAACTAGACGCATTTACGCCGAGGTCATCATTGACCTGAACACTAGGATTACTAGGAGTGGGCTATCTTTCGGTGTTTAAAAGAAAACAGCAAATAAAGCCAAAAATAGGGGTGGGTCACCTTTCGGCAGCGCAGCATCTGTCGAGATTTTATGGTGGTTGCTGGGGCTGGGAACGAACGGTAGGGTGTCTTTTTCGCCCCTAAAACACGCTCGTTGCGTTACATCGCGCTTCAGTTGCGTGTACACTCTCAAGGCTCGCGAGATGCCGAAGTGTTACCAGATGTAGGAAGCTTGCACCGAACGGCGGGACAACTGAGGGGCCTCTTTGCCATTCTTGTCTTGTTCGCGACTATGATCCAGATGTGGTCACCGGTTTGGGCGACCGTTGATTGAAAAACTAGGAATTGCCCGGTTCCGTGATTCGCCATTTTATCTGTCCCCTTGTATTAACCGGCGCGTGGCTTCGACGTTGCCGCAGTGCGGTGGCACCGCTGTCGGCATGGTGCATGTGCGGACACTTTGCCTCGCACAAGTCTGGTTTTTGCGCACGCACAATGCCCACATCTGGTACGGGCAAACGCGCGAGCTTGTTCATAAACGGCGTGTCGTCGTGCTGTTTACCATTTCGATGACCCAGGAATTGACTGATTGTTGTCCCCACCTTCTCCAGAGCCGTTTTCATCTGCTTGTCGGGAATTCATCGATTTATGTTTGTCGTTTGCCCTTCTTAGATTGTTTCGAACTAGAGACATGCGGCTTCAACTGCCACCATATTGGATTTAATATACCGACTATTGCACTGAACAATGTCCGTAAATGACGTACGTGCCAGAAATAAGTGACCATTCTTTGTTAAAGTTTTCACTTACGATCCCCTTTGTAGGCGTTTCCTAAAACAACTGAAGTATTACATAATTATTGCAAAACTGACTTCAATCAAATCAATGAAGAACTTAATTCATTCCTACTGGCACTTTTCAACAGATTTGAAGAGCGCTCAGTTGAATGCAACCGGTCGTTATTTAAAAGTAAGGTCGCAAAGCTAGTTAACGGTCTCATACCACTTTGTGTATACCTTATAATTCACAGGTACCTTGGTATAATTCATTCCTTAGATGTTTCTCCATGCCTAAGCACTTCTTATTATTTGTTAACGCGAAAGCATGGTTATCATTCTTCCGCTCCCTTAGTTCGTCTGCAATGTACTGGCGTGGACGGCCACGTTTCGCTACTGCTGAGGTTGCGTCCACCACCGTAGATGCCTTAGGCGCCTGCATATGTTCCTCGCCGCCAAGAGTTGCAGAAGGGGCTGCATGCCACCACCCGGGCCCCCTTTGGCAACGCCTGACACGAGAGGGGCGACCGAGCGAGCGCTCTTGTAAAGCGGCCGCCAATGGCTATCTAGGAGCTGTTTTGCTCAGCCAATGGTAGAATGGGCATTTCTTTTGCGTCTTTTTGCGGTTACAGACATTGCCGGCTCCGCCCCATGCGATAGTTATAATGCTTTCACATTAAAAACGCTTCTATCACTCCGCAAAAACGTCTGGCAACCAAGATAGCTAACCACTGTATCATTGCTGCAGGTACAGTGCAATCCACTTATATAACGATACCACATACTATAACAACGTACTGCTTATAACAATCAGTTTCTAGAGTTTCTAGCCCAGATACGACGTAATCGGTTATAACGATTGAATTTTTGTTTTTTTTATTATCGTTGTGAGTGGATTGCAGTGTGTATTCACGCCTTGCACATGACGTCATGTGGCACCGATGCTCTGTTCCATGCTCCTGTTTCTGTACCAATTCTGCAGCATACGTTTAACACCATTGAATTTCTCTTCTCGGCCATCCTTGCCGAGAAGACCAATTCGATGGCGCCAAACTAATGCTGCAGAAGGTACGGAAATAGGAGCATGGTACAGAGCAATGGCGGCTGATGTGATGTCAGTGCGAGCCATTTATACTACTGCTGCCAAGAATGCCAAGGCTTGTTTTCTTACCAACATTTTACTGAGCATGTTACTGAACAACCCTAGAAAATTCTAGAATGTTGTTAACCCTGCTCACAACGTGCAAATTATACTGACAAATTCTGTTGTTGGGCCAATAGATGATGGCCAGTGTTTCATCAAGCTTAAAGGGCAACTCCTGCCAAAACTCAAAATGAAATAAATTACTGGTATCGCTGTAGTGACACAAAATATGACCCCAGCCAAAATATTACGTCCGTGGGACGCCGCATTCTCAACTAATGCCGATAATAAAAATGCGACCCTCCGCGAGCCGCTGCTCCTTAGCGGGCGGCCAGCGGGTTGACAATCGCTAAAGCAACATTGGGCCGTGACGTCAGTATCATTCTCTTTTTTTCCTGCGGTCCGGGCGTTGTGCGGAGTGCACTTCTTTGAGGTGCTACCACTGCTACTTTGGCTTGTGGTTGGCGTTTTTGACCGTTGCTTTTATCTGTAGCCGTGTATCTTCGGTATAGCCTTTTGTTTATTTGCTTGTGAAAACTCCAAGACTCGTTTTAGCGAGCAACTCTGTGCGCCCTAGACTGTCCAGCTGTTCCTCGAAAGATGGCGAGTGCAACTTGTAGCGCTGTGGGATGCTCAAACAACCCGCTGCGCAACACTGAGGTGCTTTTTCAAAAGTTTCCAACGGACCGGAAATTGGAGAAGGTGTGGGCGAACGCTGTTCGACGAGTGGACTTTAGACTTCGGCTTTTACGTGCTCGAGAAAAAAAATAACGAAAAAACAGACGTGTACACCCCAGCACACGTGTGTTCGGGTGCCGCGGCCCGTGCCGGAGAGCCTCAAAGCTTCGTGTCTCAGACTGACCCGCAGCGCGAAAGCGAGAGGGCCCCCAGTACTGTACGTCACTGGCAGTGCGGCGTAGAGCAACGCCGCTCCATCCACGGAGCCCTGATGACAATTTAGGCCTAGCGACGAGTATGGAAGACCGCACACACGGCGACAGCCACCGAGTACGGCACCGAACGAGTTCACTCGTTTTCCAGTCGCTAGCTTTTGGGTATACAAGCGACGAGTATGGCATAGCGCACGCACGGCGGCGGCCGCCGAGTATGGCACCGTACGAGTTCACGGATTTTCCAGTCGCTAGCTTTTGGGTATATGCACTAACTCTTGCTACATATGCTGGATAACTATTACATATACAGAATTAAAACAAAATCAGCTTACCTCCTATCTTTACACGGCTAGCGCAACAGAGGTAGGTGCCGCTCGGACTGCGTACTCGTTGATCGAGAACGATCCTGACGTCACGTTCACATAGCGGCTGATTTCCAGTGTTGCCAAATGCCGTGACTAATATTTAGCAACTGAGAATCACCAGCGACGTCCCATTTCCCCAGTTTCGGCGTTACGCAGTGGAGCACGGAGGGTGTATCACTGGGGCACATATCAATCCACCCTGGCGCCCCCCCCCGATCATGCTGCTTCATGGCTGGCAACAGTCTGTGGATGACTCATTATAAAATTTTAACCCACCTTGGGCCACCTGTACATGCCGCCTTGCGGCACCCCGGTGGCGGGCCAGGTAGGCCCTAGCCCCACGTCGCTAGGTTTTACATCGCACCATCTATCTTTATGACCAGCTAATCCTGTGCGGCCACCGTCCTTCGTGCACACGCTAAGTGACCTGATCTGCTTGCACCAGGGAGAAGAGTACTTTTGGGAATGTTCACCCCGTGGAAAAGTGCCGAGGGGCTGCGTTCGCCATGCGTCGTTATATATAACCGCTGCGCGAAATGCAGGCACATATCTTCGAGGATCAGCTTGGCGGCAGCAGCGATTTCTTTATTCTTTCGTCCCCGGCACCTCTAATGACTGGAACCGCCTTCCCTTTCAAGTTGCAACAATTCGCAATGTCTATTTATTTCAAACCGCCGTTCGTAATATAATCGACTAACCATTTCATAGGTATTGTGTCTTACTGTGTATTAATTAGGACCATTTTTTTACCCTCGAGTTTTTGTTCTATGTTGATGTGTACCAGTCAATTGCCTCTTCAATGCCTAACAAACCTAAAAGTATGTATAAAAAGAATTAGCTTGTTTGGTGGCACATAGCCCTTTGTGGCTGCGGAGCACAGCTGTCGCCGTCGTCTCAAGCGGTTCCGCTGACCATCGTCTGTCTCCCCCCAGACTCGAGCAACCTCTGCGCCATGGAGAACAAGCTTCCAGATGAGCTGATGGTCTCCGGTGGAGGCCCCTCGCTCGGCGACATGGGCCCGCCCTTGCAGAACGTGCAGCAACTGCAGAATGTGAGCGACTTTCTGTTGTTCTCTCCTCTTTCTAGGCTTCTAGATTGGAAATGCCTGCCCGGAAACTTTGCCGTGCTGCGCACACGTTGTTTTCTAAAGTACATGGTCCTACAGCTTTTTTCTGCAATGGTTTCTGAATTTTTCTTGATGCCCCAGTGGTAAACAACATTGGGGTTCGTGAGAGAAGCTCTGTTTTTGTTTCTGACCTTTGAGTGAGGAATATGTGATGGTTGATATTTTTACCAAAACATTCTGCCCTTGAGTCGAACCTCAGGGGCCCATTTCGACGTTGCCTCCGGAAGACCGGCTTTTGCCGTCTGCCCGGGTCCTAAGCGTATTCTCTTGTCTCTTGGCCTAGAGGTTGCTCGGGCCTGACCATTTGGGTTCTGTCATCCGCAGCACGGTCAGCAGAGTCCCCTGGATTTTTCCCTGGGTCAGCGGCAGCAGGGCCAGCCCCCAAGGCCTCAAGGGGCGCCCCCTGGGGGCGGACCTCCCGCCCTGCCCCAGCTGCAAGGGCCAGGCCACCTGTTGCCCGGGGCAGGGGTAGCTCCTCCCCTCAGCGCAGCGGTGGCAGCTTCGACGCCCGACCCAGAGAAGCGAAAGCTGATTCAGCAGCAGCTCGTGCTCTTGCTCCACGCGGACAAGTGTCAGCGGCGGGAGTTGCTGGCGGCCAATGGAGAGGTGAGGGGGCCGTTTCTTTTTTTGTATTGGTTTTTGACATTTTGATTTACAAAGATGAGCCTGGCATGTTCGAGGGGTGTGTGCTTTTCACCAATTCTGGGAATGCTGCAAGCACAAATTCATAGGCTGATTTGATGCTCCTGTATCAAGCCTTGGCTTTGCCCCAGGAATTGGGCCGGGTCCCCCGTCAATTGGGGTTGGGTCCCCTGTCAATTTGATTCGGGTCATCCATCAGTCCGGGGCCAGGGTCGCTCGTTGCTTGTGACCGGGTCACCTGTCTCCGAGGGCTGCTGTATGTTTGTACAGCGAAGCTGCTTGGGGGGGTGGCTAGGGTTTCGTGGATTTTTGTGTGCGTGACCGAAAACTCTACGCTCGCACAGCATCACACCTCTGCGCCACACATGTCCGCATCTGCAGCGGTAACTGTTCTAAAGCAAATTAAAGCCTAAAATAAATGGCATCTTGCACGCACACTCATCACCGCTTTGTTTTACTTCAAATCTTTTTATACGGGGAAGACGTGCGCGTGCGGCACTTGGAACACCATTCCCTGCATTCTTCTTGAAGCTTGGGTAATTTAGCAATTTTCGTGTGCGTGACCACAAACTCTATGCTCGTACCGCCCTCTCTTTGTCGTCGTTCCAAGCGCTTGCGTCCCTAGTTTCCTTTCCTTCCGTTCTCCCGGGGTGGTGGTCCCGTCGTGCGTGTCTACTTTCTGCCAGGTGATGGTCCCATGTATGTAAAAAACCAGAAAGACAAGGTGCCGTTCTCCATTTTCAATTTCACTTCTCTTCTCTCGTCTTAATGGGGAGGCTGCGTATAGTCCGGACTCCCAAAGAGCAACGCACCTACAAAGTGCAACGGCGGGAACGGCAACGAGAATGTTGGCGGCGGGCGGCACGTGTGTGTGCATACCTTTTTGTCACGATGACCACCGATCAATACAATAAATTTGTTGGTAACTTTGTTCAAAATTCTGTGTCACATCTGTGTCGTGTGCTAAACAGCTTTGCTGGTCATCCACCTTCATAGAGTGAGAGTGGAATGGCTCCCAATTTGTTCATCTTCTATTAAAACTGTGAAGAACGACATCAGCATCTTGTTTGTTATTTCTTTGGGGAAAGATGTGCTTCTGCCCAGCTCTAATTACAATTGTAAATATCAAATCCGCCTAGAAAAAAAAAATAATAAAGGTTACACAGGCATTGTTTTCTAGCTATGCTGGCCCTGAAAGGGTTCAACTGCGTTGGGCAAGCACCTTACTTTTAAATGCTCGAGGAAGGTATGTGGGAACACTACCGAGACCCGTCTCCACTCTCACGATTGTTGGCGCAATGCAGATGCACGACGGCACTTTGTGCTTCCTCCCTTTGCGTTTTGCACATGCCGCAGGTACGCCAGTGCTCGCTTCCTTACTGCCGGACGATGAAGAATGTGCTGAACCACATGACCAACTGCCAGGCGGGCGAGACGTGCCCAGTGCCTTACTGCTCCTCCTCTCGGCGGATCATCTCGCACTGGAGGAGCTGCACCCACTACGACTGCCCGGTCTGTCTACCGCTGACGCAGGCCTTCTACAGGCGGCATGCACGCCCTCGGACACGTTGCAATACCTTTTCGGACGAAGAATAAAAACTGTTGTCTTGGTCGAAGGCACTGTGTTAAATTCATGACCGATAGAAATTGTCAGTTGTTTTAATACTCTAGGCGATATTTTTACCAAAAACTTATTATGGGATGACCATATATACCATGTTAGCTATGAGTTATTGCGTGTAATAGGATGAATGTGTTGTCATAAGTCTCTACTCCCAACCAGTGTCAAAATTTTAGTATACAGCTACTTACTGCCACCTAGTTCGGGGCACTACGACTTTTACAAGCTTAAAAACGCTATATCGCAGAAAACAAATTTTCAGAATAATTTTGGGCATTTCGTATTATTCTCATATCAAACAGCTATTTGAATGCCTTCGAGTGCTTAATATTAAAAAGAACTATACAACTACGAGCTTAATAATTGTTTTAAATCTGCACCATTATGAAGATTAACTTTTGGCTGAATTAGCCTCCCTACAGAGTTCTATGCCTGTCTATTTCACTTGTCATGCAGGCTGCTGGAAAGTTTCTATAGGTTAAAATAACCACGGATATCAAATGCTAATGTTTACGCTTCTTAACTTCTTGAATTGTCTAGATGGGGAAAAAAAAATATAGAAACCATTTTATTTCCCGAACTTTATTGTATGTTTTTTAGAATGATACCGTGTGTTGATGCAGTTTGCAGAATATGCCCTTTTTTACTTTTTTAAACACTTCTTTGTGTCCTTGATAAGGGGGCTGAAAGCTCGTTGAGCTGTTTATTTGGCAGCGAGTTGGAGCAGCTGGCATGGATTTGTGGTAGCACGCTCACTTCACAATTGACAGTCACGATCGAATCTGGAGAAAACAGCGGGTGGGTGTCTGAGATTTTCCTTTTCGAGCAATTGGCGACATCGACGACGGATGTCCGACAGCCATAGCTACATCATTCCAAAAGGGGAGGGGGAGGGGGGGGAGGAAGAGGAGGAGGAGGGGGAGTTAGCCAATAACAGCTGTTGCTGCAAAGAAAGCACCGTTCAATGTGACCTGAATTGCACTGAGCATTATGCAGGGCAGCGACCTTAAGTAATGACCGCCGAAAATAGAAATAAAAAAAGGGACACGTTAGAAGATACAGGTGACACGAAGACTACACAGACGACGATTCAACCTGTGTCATCTGCATTGTCTTGCACGTCTCTCTCGTTTTCGTATTCAGTCGCCCCTAAAATGTGGTCCATACACAATATTTGTGACGACCCTTTTCTTGACGACGGGAAAAGGGTGTGTAATTGTACCGAGTGGCATGGGGATGTCATTTCTCCGGGAATATCGAAGCAGTGCTTCTCCTCCCAATACTTAAGTAGCAACAGGCTGAGCGTAACGATGTTAACTGTACCAGTGCCCCCGAGTATGTAGCAGCGATACGTGTTTGCCACCATGCTCTTTCTTTCCAGCGAGAGCGTAGTAAGCATGCAATGCTGGTACTGCATGTGTATAAGATAATGATAACATACAGTTATGTCTAGTTAATATGGATGGCCCACTATAAAGGTGACATATTGGGGGTTACGAACTGAGTAAACACGTGCATATTTGTTTCATTATTATGAACGACTTGCATTACGGAGAATATCTTGGGGGAACTGAGGTGTCTAAGTTAAAATGACTGCAGTAATAATGTTCCAGTTTTACTACTGCTTTATTGAAGAAAAATATTTAAGATGTTTACAACTCCCTGTAATGCCGAATTGGAGTGCAGCTCTTGGAGAGGAGGGTTAGGAGGGTAGGGTACACTCCTCCTCTCCCCTCCCATTTAGCGGGAAATTTTCGCTACATTTCCCGCTAAATTCAGCGGAAAAAATGTCCGGCCAAATTTAGCGGGAAAATTTTTTCGCTAAACCTAGCAAGGAATTTTTTCTGCTATATTTAGCGGAAGAAATTCTCTCCCCCTCCGCCTCCTCCCTCAACACATCACATGTGACATCACATGTGGCATCATTATGAGAAACGTCCCATAATACAATGCGCAGGTACGCCAACGCCGACGGCGACGCTGCTCAAGCCGGAGACCGGGGCCTAAGAGCTGCGCTCTAAATTGATGGAGGACCCTTTTCAATGTGCCTTAGAGAGGGTAAAATTTGAAGGGTACAGTATAGCAGATACATATAGGGTGGCAGAAATAACCAGGCTCGATCCAAAATGGGCCGTAAAAATCGGCTCCTGCACGTAGCAATCTAAACTTTTTGCCAAAGGTGTATTTTGCTGGTCGATTTTTACTTGCAAATTTACAAAGCGTAGCTCCATTTCTGTAAAAAATAGGGCCAGGTTAGATTGCCACGTGCGGGCGCCGATTTTTACGGTCCGTTCTAGATCGAGCCTGGTGACTTCAGACATCGTACATTACTCGTGTGCTTGGTACTTTGGAAGGTGAATACTAATGGCCAGTTACCGCTTGCACAGCTGAGGTATACCCTTAGTCTGATGCAGGTAAAAAAAAAAGCAGGACAAGCTCCTTCCAGAAAGCACTTTACTCTTTCCACTTTAGCAGAGTGATGCTGGAGGGGCTGGTAGGAAGCTTCGTGGGAAGGGCTTGTCCCTCTTTTCTTTACCTGCAACCAACCCGGACGCCCCAGAGCAGATATTTTCCAGCAAAGTGGGTGGAGACTTCGATTCTCCCTAGGCATCAACTCTGCCATCAGTCTTCCAAAGAATGATGGCGTACGTTGCAACACAATTGATGTGGCCTGCTCCTCTTTGTGTCGACGTCAGGTGCGAGGACACCATTGTCATCGACAAAGGCCACGCAAACCCACATCCACGTAAAACCATAGTTTTTGGCTTTTTTTTTTCGATTTCAGGGTTTTGGATTTGTCGGAAGAAATGCTTTTTGAGTTAAGGTGAGCTGCTATTGTACCGTTCCGTGAGCACGTGCTTTAGTGATCGTTTTACCTCGAGCGCTGCTCCCTCGCACGTATTAATTTTCGCTAATTCTACCCGTTGCCCGTGTGCCACAATGACCGTGGAACATCGATCTGCTCATGCGCTCTGCGTGGCAGTGATGGACACTTTTAAAAAATGCGCGTCATCTAGCAGCTGCTTTGGCAGTTATTCAAATCCGCCATCGTGAGGGCTGCGTCGGCGTGGACTCGAAGAGTTGGGAAATAAATTGCCTAGACAAGTAAGAACAAGAGCTGGTCTGTGCATGCTCTTGTTTTTCTGTCCACCCTCGTCTCAGAAAGAAGATGGTGCAGAGCTAGCTACAGACATTCCAGTAATTGCTTCTGCACACTGCTACATATTTGTGGGTCCTTATAGTATTTTGCCGAAACACGTTTCATGGAAACGTGTTTCATGGACACACATTTTGTCGACACTGAGCTTTTGTGGACATGTATTTGTTCCTGCAATATTTTGTTAACAGGCTATTTCTTTCTTACCGAGTGGATTGGATTTGATTACTGGCATGATTGCATTTTCTGAAAGTATACCGGTGCTATAACAGAGCCAACCAGGCAGCTTCGATTGATAGAGCAAAAACAAATTTTTCGTGAGCCCTAAACCTAGGTTTTAAACCGACCTCGCTTTGCTCTGCTATGCTCGAGGAAAATGGTCTCTGGTCCGAGCTGGCATCATGGCTTTGTCGGAACTACCAAGGGTTCGACAAGCTATAAGCTATCATCTTGATGCCAACAGCCGAGTCAATGTGCGCGGAAATAGGCCTTCGACAAAACATTGCAAAGTGTCGACGAACAAACAAACAAATGAAATGAACTGTCGATGAAACATTACACATTGCCGATGAAACGTTGCGGTGATGATGAAATGTCGCAGTGCTGATGAGACAATCTGTCGATGATCCATCATTCGACAAACTGATTGCCACCACATATTTGTTTACCAGGCTGCGATTCTGAGCATGCGGAGTATACCACTTTTTTTGCGGGAGTTTGTCCACAGCCCAGTGACTCAGCATTTTTTGCCTGTGTAGTGAGTGCTGGAAGGTGTTCGAGAATGCAAATGGGCTGCAATTTGATCTGATATGAAAGCAATGGAGACCATTAAACGTATGCATATCGAATGCATATATATATGTGTGTTTGATCGATACAAGTAATCCTTGGGGTGGCTTAAGCTATCGAGGAAATATCATTTTAGGAAAAGCTAGACAGCAGTTAGTATTGTTCATGCAGTTAAAAAAAAAAAAAAGAACAGACCCTTTTTTTTTTTAAATTTAGCTAGCAAAGTTTTCGATAAATGCAATAAAAAAACTTTATATATAAATACGCTAAAATTCGATAGAATTTCTTGAATTTACGAGTTCTTGAGTAACTGTACACTGTACTAACAGATAGCCTTAAGAAAGCGGTGTGACCGACGTAAGTGCAGCCAGCCAGCATAGCGTTGCTGTCGTACATCTCTTGCACAAAACAACCACGGAACTCAATTTCGCCCCGTCGAGGCTCCGTTTGTAATCACGTAATAGGCTTTACTGAACATATATTCTTTTAAAAATTCGGGGTGTAGCACGGGCAAATACACTCGCAAGAAACGAAACCCAAAGACGTAGTGGAAACGCATATGACAGTTGGACGACGCAAGGCGTACTACGATCCGAGTCCCTTCCCATTTTAGTGCCTCGCCTCAAAACTCGGGCACCCTGAAATCCCGACCTACTTGTCTCCAACGGACATTCCAGTATCTACCCGTGTCTGCACAAGCTTGCGCACGCGTTCGGTGCACTGTTTAGGGTACGCAGGAGGTAGCGTAGACATGACTTTTCTGCTGCGGAGAGCCAAATTGGCGATCAGCTGATAGACCAGCTGAGATTTCCACCGCAGGGACCCGATCGCTCCCGCAACCGGCGAACGCATAGACGTGCAGTTCTAACGTGCAGATTTCAGCCGATTCGTCTCCGAACTTAAAATACGAAAAATAGGCGGCAGTAGAATTGTTTATTACGTGAATAAAATGACAAGAGCGCGTTCTCGTTTTTTTTTTTTTTTGTTTTTTATATATTTTTTTAAGGCTGTCGCAGCCAGCCGACTGACGCGGTTCGTTGGATCGCCACCGGTAGACGGAGGCGCTTCTCCCGTTATTTCAGATTTGCTCGAATGTATGAGGAGAAATAATTCGAGTGAAGGAATTATTTAATGGGGTTTATACTCAGCCTTCCATTTGTCCGCGAGCAAAATCGTGTTTTGCGACGAAACAAAAAGCAATACAGACACACACCTCGCAGACAGAGAGCAATCCAAAGAAAAAATCTGAGCCGCGCGCATTGCAAGCTGGGAATACGGCCATCCCATAATTCATCGCGCCTTAAAACATTCGGAGAGGCTTCGGAGCGTGCTCGGAACTCGCTCGGTCTGTGTTCGGGATGCCATTACTGCGAGTCGACCAAAGTCAGCCAATGGTGGCGTACTAGTTGGGTCACGTGCTCCGACTCAGCCAATCGGCTCTGTCTGTTCTCTCGGCAATGTTTGCTCGGCAATCTTCGTTGTTTTCTCTTACAAGCGTAGAAAAACTTTTCATCAACAGCCGCCATTTTGGATGAATAAGGGGTCCAAAATTTGAGGTGTTCTCCGCCGAAATTTGGCTTCTTTTTTCGTCCCAGTGGCCGTTTTTGAGGCGACTGTTCACACTCAACCTTCATGGAGTAGCTCCGGTAAGAGATTGAACTCCGTTCGCCGTGGGATTGCAGCTCCCGACGGCTCGATGCTCGGCAATGCTTGCCTGGGCAGTCGCGGAGCGTTGAAGTTTTGATGGGCTAGTACGATGCCGTAGAACACCGTCATGAAGAGACTCTATCCGTGCCTTGACCATGAAGAAGAAAATCGGACTGTGCAACCATATATTTGTGCGCGTGTCGGACCATCAGATCTCCTAAAAGTGTATTGGTATGTCGAGGGTTTAAATTCTTGATAATCTTTCCCCATTCTTGAGCGCATAGGGCATCAGTGGTTTAGGCTTATCAACATGGCTGACCATCTTGTCGACGGACCGCCGACGAAGCGACAGAAGTTGTCAGAAGCGGGCCTCTCGTCGGATAGCGCTGGTGAGTGCAACTCTTTTTCACGTCCTACGCCCGTCCATCCCCGGCTGCTCGGCCCGGGTCCGTCTAACCGTGATCGTGCTCTTGGGATCGCTGTTTCGCTGCTCCCGTGTCGCTGGGTCGGCCCATGTTTTGGACCGCATCCCGCGCTCCGGAGCTTAAATTGAGCCTCGATACTGTGTGTTTGGGCCCCGAACGACCGGACCTACTGTCCGTTTGACGTCGCCGCATGAAAAGCCTGGTTTCTCCGTGCGTTTAGAGCGCTCGGCCGACTCGCACAGCGTCGTGGGGCCGACAGATTTTCCCCGTGCCCGACTTTCCCGTAGCATCGGCCAACCCGCTTGCGTTCAAATCGCGCTGCCCGTGTCTGGGCCTCAACCTTTTGCGGCGGGACGTTTTGGATTTTGTCAGTTTTTCTCTTCTCCAAAAATAATACGACCGGGATCGGAGCCCGATGTTTCCGAGAAGGACCGCGAGTGTTTCCGCGCTCGCCAGTGCACCTTGCCCGCCGACCGAGCTGAGAGCGGGGTTGGCCTGGGACCGCTAACCCTAATTGCAACTCAAAATCGCCCGATCCTCGGCTCGGGAGGCTGAATTTTCCCCAGTTCGGCCTCAATATTGAGGACTAAAGCCGCGTGGACCCGGGTGGGAGCCGTACTCGAGGTTTCCGACGCGCTGCGTCGTCGATAGCGCGACCCGTACTCGTGAAACTGCCGCGAACTTTCGGCGCCGTTGCTCCCTCCGTCATTTTAAGAGCAGCGAGCTTGTCGGGTGCCAGCGCTTCCATGTCGCCGCGTTTTCGGCCGTACAAAATTAAACTCCGGTCCCAAGCGAGTTCGAAAAATGGTGTTTCGGGCAGTGATCGCGGCGGTGATGGAGCCGAATTTCTTTCGAGATGCGGCTCTTCGTGTCGATGCCTTTACCAAAGCGCCGACCTGTCACCAGCGTCTTCCATCTCTGGAGGCTGAGCGGGATGGCGAGGATTTCGCGTCTAACTAGTGGTCGTTAGCACTGTGATCTTCTTCCGCGTTCCGTATCGGTACCTGGTCCTTCTACAGTGAGATGTGTTTTCTGGAACGAAGAAACACTTTACGAGCTCCTTGTTTCGTAGGTCAAGCTGACGGTTGAACACGCATTGCCTTGAAAAGCGCTTATTGTAAAACTCTGGTGTCGATGCGAAATAGTGCCAACTCTCGTGTTGCGTCACCGGTCGCTATGTTTTCTGTTATTTCTTGGCATGTGTAGGTGGACCGAGTCATGTGTGTTTTGGCGCTCTGGTGGTGGTCCTCGTCCGTGTATATTACTCTCTTGAATGCTCATCATTGCAGTGCACATTTCAGGCATGTGTGCGTCTCTCGTGAGTTTTGAGAGGCTCTGATCAGAGCACACAGGTGAACTAAGCAAACCAGAAATATGTTGTGAGCCGGTGCCACTATGCTCCTGCTAGAACTGTGTCCAGTGCATCGAACCTGCAAGTAGTGCTTCCTGTGCATGCATTCACTCTCATCGACAGGTGCTGGCATTGCCAGAAGCGTATAAATGGAGGCTCGGATACTTGCTGCTGGTGCCATTGGTTAACGTTCTAGGCTGAAGCTTGTCATAGTAATCAGAGGCATTTCATAGCATGCATTTGAGCCGTAGTGTAGCACGTGTTGATAAGCGTTGCTTCCAAAGTGTTTGGTGTGAGGCGTCTTGTCATTGCACTGCAGCTTGACAGTTGTCAAGCATGACAGTTGCAGCTTTACGGTCAAGGGAGTCTGTGTCAGGTGTTGCACAAAGTGTGTTGTCAGAGTCTCTCATTGGTTCGTTGCGATTGATGAGTTGCGCAGAGTAGGATGTCACTCGGCTTAGCTTAAGATTCTTTACCATGCACTGGCGAGTGCAATAGGGAGTGGAGCATTGGACCATGTCATGTGGTTTGTGCTTTGCATAGGTGTCCTGCATTGCATGAGCATGATTTTGCCCCGTAATCTCTCGTATCTTGCCGTTGACATGTTGATGGGTCGACCGTGTGTCAAGATGTGTTGAGGCCGCTTTTTGTTGGCAGCCAGAAATCTGAAGGCGTGTGCGGCTGGCCACAGGCCGTCGGACACGAGTGTGGAAAGTTGCGAGGTAGCACAGGAGCATAGTATCTTCGAAACCGTTTTAGTTAATGCAGTGTAACGGCGATGCAGCACGTTAATCTGAAGGTAAATTCGGTTCTCTCCTAGGATGCATGTTGTAAGATTGCATCATCCTGGAAGAAGCATCCTGAGCACTCTTGCCCGTGCATGCCCTTCAGAACGCTGCCACTGTACTTGGCCTCGGTGGTGGTTCTGCCCTGCGGCTTCTTGCATTCGTTCATTCAGCCGACTCGATTAGAGATTTGATAAATTCAAAAACTTTATCGGGAAAAAAAAAAAAAAAAATTAAGCTCCTCGTGGAAGTGTATTGGTTTAGTTTACGCCAAATAAAATTAGGCACGAGCACAGGTTTGAAAACCACACAGGGAATCAAGGTGATGAGAAAAAGAAATCCTCACGTGTCCTGTTGTGCAACGAATATGCTGTAACAGCTTCAGAATTGTGTTGCACGCTACAATTCTGCACGAAAAGCTGCAGAAATTGACAGGAGGGATGGCTTCTCTCCTGTCACAGATATGACAAGAGCTAGAAAATGGTGCGACAACTCCATAGTCACCAACGTGTTGAGAACGGCACGGTGTGTCTTTCGCCTCCAGCACCCGCTCATCGCCTTGCATCATATTTCAGTTGCACGTGCACTCTCTAGGCTCGCAAGATGCCGAAGCGTTATTGAATGTATGAAGCTTGTAACGAAGCTGTGACAACTGAAAGGCCGCCTCCTTGCCATTCCCGTCTTGTCCGTGACTATATTCTAGACATGCCATCGATTGGTTGATCGTTTAAACGAAAAAAGTAGCATTATTCGCCCACAATGTGCGAAGAAACGAAAACGACAGCTATAGCACGGTAGCGCAATGCGGGTGGAATGGTGCCGTCACATACCTGAGGACAGAGGTGTGGCATGGTTAATTCTCAGCCGTCATGGATGCCACCGTCAACCGCCTCCAGTGCTCGGCAATCTGTGAAGTAATTGGGTAAGCGCGGTGGAAGTTTCTAAAATCACCAACATAACGTGTAGCAACTGGATACTGCCAAAGTCGGATTTTGCATAACACGAGTAATGTTTGAAAACATGTCTTTCAAGCAGACGACACGGCACACCCTCCTTTCGTCGCGTCGTTACTGGCGGGATGCCGGGGCTCTGCGCTGCGCGGCCGACGGGGAAAGCCAACTTCCTTGGCCTCGTGCCACAGCGGAGAGAAGGGTTTCTCTGTAGCGACGACGACATCAACAGACAAGGTCAAAATCTCTGCAAAGGGTTGCCCAAAAAGCTGTCATTTTAAAACTAGAATTGTCCCGACGCATCATTCGTCGTTTTGTCTGTTCCCGTGTATAGACCAGCGCTTCGCTCCAACGTCACGACGCCGTAGTGGCATTGCTGTAGGCACGGCGCATACTCGGACGCTTTTCCTCGTGCGAATCTGGGTTTTTTGCACGTGCAGTGCCCACACTTGGTGAGGGCAAATGCAGGCTTGTTTGTGAAAAGCGTGCCGGCATGTAGCTTGCTCAATGGCACGTGGGCCTTCGTTGTTGCGGAGCGCAACCTTCGGCGTCGTCTCTTCAGTTGCGCTGACCGTCGTGCGTCTCTCCCCAGACTTCAGCAGCCTCTGGGCCTTGGAGAACGAGCTCCCAGAGGAGCTGATGGGCTCCGGCGGAGGCCCCTCGCTCGGCGACCTGGGCCCGCCCTCGCAGAACGCACAGCAGAACGGCACAACGAGCGTCGAGGACACGGTGTCGACGTCGGCAGCGCAGGCTGCGGCGGCAGTGGCGGCGGCGGCTGCGGCCAACCAGCGGCAGCACCAGCAGCTCTCTCAGCTGCTACAGAGCAAGGGGGTGGCGGCCAACCATGGCAGCCCCGGCCCGAAGGAGCTGCCCAAGCAGCTGGGCCTGGTGGTGAGCTCCTCGGGCCCCCTGCTGAACGGCCCTCCGCAGCTGGGGGCCGCCCAGGCAGCCATGGGGGTGCGTGCATCTATGGCGGGGCTACTGGCGGCCGGTGGCCCCAACTCCCCGCATCAGGGTCCCCAGTCGGGGATGGTGGGCCCTGGAGTCAAGGTGCGTGCCTCTCCCTCTCTGCTTTCGGGACGGTTTCCGCGGTGGTGGCGTCCCCGTTCTAAAGCGGTAGCCTTATATAGAAACCCTGCATGAGCCTTGCTAGTTGGTTGACCTTGCTAGTTGGTTGCACCATTGCAAACTCATGGCAGAGAGTGTCGGCAACAGAGAATGTGTGCACTTTGGTCGACATTCAGCATATTTGCTACTCAAGTGAACTGTAGGGTGCTTGCTAGTCAGGCGAAATGGCGGACGAAACGAGGTCGTTTTCGTCGTTCAGCACGCGGACCACCATAAATTTCTTGCACTGCAGCGTAAAATCGGTGTTGCATATGAAAGCAAAGTGATTTTTCGACGGTTGAAACCTTCTAGTCAGTGCATAGGAATGACACGGCGGAAGCAAAAAAATTACTGGAAACAAGGTTTGTTTCTATACTGCCTATGAAAACCAAGCAGCGATAGCAGACGACAGAGTCAAAACGACCTCCTCTATTGAGCTTCTTAGCGTTGCCGTTATGCGGCCTCATTTTCGCTGGAGTCGACAATGCAAAAACAAAGATCAACTAAAAAAATTTTTTTTTTTTTTTCACATGGATAGAATTTTGTTTGTAGTTCGCATTTGGTGCATATTCTGCATGTAAGAAGATGCTACACAGTGCTTTGAGAATTGCCTGCTTTATTAGTGTATGAAAAAGCTTGTATGGTAATCATTATTGACATAGTTTGTCGTTCACAAAACTTCTCAAGTCTTATAACGAACGGTTTCGAAAACACAAATCCTTGTTAGGCTGCACCTATAAATAGTCTGCACTGTGCAAAATTTGAGCATTTGAATTGCCATAATGCGCGGACCATAGTTGAAAAAATGTGGTACTCGCGAGACTGTTCGCCTCGCTTAGCCGTCGTGTCTTCTCGCTTTGGTGTGGCAACAGGGTCCCGGAGGGTTGATGGGCCAGGCGAACGCCGGTTTCCACGGGGGCTACGGCCAGGTCATGGGATCTCTGGGTGGACCACCGCAGCAGAGGCCACTGGTCCCGGGCCTGGGGGGCAGCATGATGGGAATACCACCCCGGTACCCCAGTGCGGCCGTGGACTCCTCTCAGCTGCAGAACGTGAGTGACTTTCTGTTATTCTTCCCCTCCTTCTAGGTCTCTAGCTTAGCAACGCTTGCTCGGAAAGTTTGTCGCGCTGCGCAACAAATAGTCCAAAATCGCTTTCTAAAATATAAGGTCCTATAGCTTCTTTTTGTGCAATGGTTTCACAAAGGACAATGGTACAAGAACTAGAATCAGTCTGGTTGTAAGCGATGTAGTGCTTGTGAGGGAAACTTTTTATTTTTGACTTTTGAATGAAGGAGATGTGATGGTCGATATTTTTGCCAAAAGAACCTGCCATTTAGTCAAACATCAGTAGCCGATTTCGACGTTGCCCCCGGAAGACGGACCCTTGCTGTTTGCCCGAGTCCAAAGCGTATTCTATCAGCATTCGCCCTAGAGGTTGCTCGGTTTTGTGCTCTGCAGCACGGCCAGCAGAGTCCCCTGGGCTCCTCCTTGGGCCAGCAGCAGCAGGGCCAGCCCCCAGGGCCTCAAGGGGCACCCCCTGGGGGCGGACCTCCCGCCCCACCCCAGCAGCAAGGACCAGGCCACCCGTCGCCCGGGGCCGGGGTAGCTCCTCCCCTCGGCGCGGCAGCGCCCTCGACGGCCGACCCGGAGAAGCGCAAGCTGATTCAGCAGCAGCTCGTGCTCTTGCTTCACGCGCACAAGTGTCAGCGGCGGGAGTCCCAGGCGGCCAATGGAGAGGTGAGGGGGCCGTTTCTTTTTTTGTTTTTTTTTGTTTTGGTTCTTGACTTATTTACAAAGGCGAGCCCATCGTGTTTGAGGAGTGTGTACTTTTTACCAAATCTGAGGAAGCTGCAAGCATGAGTTCATAGGTTGGTTTGGTACTGTTGTATCACGCCTTGGCTTTGCCCTGGGTATCAGGCCCGGTCCCCCGTCAATTGGGGCGGGGTCGTTATTGGGCATGGCCGAGTCAGCTGTCACCTGGGGCTGTTGTATTTCTTGCCTTCTATTAAACATGGGAAGAAGAAAGATGTCAGCATCTTGTTTTGTTATTTCTTTAAAGAAAGGCATGCTTCTGCCTAGCTCTAATGACATTTGTAAATATCCGGTGCGCATCAAAAAAGAAAAAAAAAAGTTAGGCATGCATTGCTTTATAACTATGCTGGGGACGAAAGAGCTCAACTGCATCCATGTAGGGCAAGCACTTTACTTTTGAGTGCTTGATGAAGGTAGCTATGTGTTGGAAGACTGCCTAGCCCCGTTGCTGCTGTGACGGTTGTGGGTGCAACGCAGATGTATGACAGCGTTTTGTGCTCCCTTTGCGTTTTGCGCACGCCGCAGGTGCGCCAGTGCTCGCTTCCTCACTGCCGTACGATGAAGAACGTGCTGAACCACATGACCAACTGCCAGGCGGGCAAGACATGCCCAGTGCCCCACTGCGCCTCCTCTCGGCAGATCATCTCGCACTGGAAGAACTGCACCCGCAACGACTGCCCGGTCTGTCTACCGCTCAAGCAGGCCTCGGACAGGCGGCAGCAGCAAGCCGGTGAGCTCACAATCTTCGATTTGTCTGTGCCTTGCACAAGGGAGCATGCAAAGAAGCCGTTCATGCCTCATCGTGTCGTTGGCCTGCATAAAATGCTGCTGATAGATATGTTTCCTTTGGAATTAAAGTTTGAAGGGATCAATCAATTTTTGTTAGAATTATCTGGAAAAAGTGGGAAGCATTTATTATAAAAGTAACTTGGTGCAGAAAACAGCACAGTCGTGGAAATAAAACTAGCCGTATATCTGCATGCCTAGGTCCCGTAGTAGGGCTGCAAATAGTTTTTAACCATTGACTCTTACCTCGAAACAGCAGAATGAAAATTATTGCCTTGTGGCTGCGGATGCGCCAGCGGCGGGAGTGGCTGCCGAACTGCCCTGATTCTTTGAGAAGATCATTCTTACCCCTTACGGCTCGTTCCTAATGCTGCCAATCTGACTTAAAACCGGGGTTTACTCTCGTGGCTTCGAGAAATCCCCTAAAGATTGCAAGATGCAGGAATCGTTCAAACTTCGTGCACAAACTGCATGATTTAAAAAGTATACCGAAATAACATCCATCCAACTAAGCACTTAAGACCTGCACAAACTAGGCAGAAGTCAGAATTATCTGATCTTGGAGTCAACGAGCCCATCACGTTCCTAGTGCCCTGGATATTGAATTGGCCGGTTTGTTGCGCAGGTGCGGCGGTGCAGCCCACGCAGCCCAGCCAGAGCCCGGCTCCCGCGGACATGCAGCGGGCGTACGCGGCCCTGGGGCTCCCCTACAACGCGGCCGGCGGGGCCAGCGTCAACCAGCTTGTCAACAGGGGGCAGGGCGTCTCTCAGAGTGAGTCTCGCTTGCTCCGTCGACTTTTCTCGGGTCCTTCTGCCACGATAGACAGGTCTGCTCTCGTCTACAGTTCTGCTCTCGTCTACAGTGCCTCGAATGCGGCTCAGACCGGCACGTTTAGCGCGTCCGAAAAAGTGGTCCCTCGGTTTCCGCTTGAAAGGTGTCAAAAAGTGTGACGGCGTAGCTGGTTGCGATCCTGGCAATGTCACGGCGGCGGCGGGGAATGTGGCAGACGCCGGGTCTGTCGTAGGTCGCTCTCCGGCCTGGCGGTCTACGGAAGCTTTGGCAGCCATAAATAGACTCTTTTCGTAATTTCAAAATGATGCATAGATTATGTGGTGCGGCTGCCATTATTTGGTCCTGCACCGAGAGCACGCATTGGATGCGAGCGCTTTGTCGGCATTCAGAGTGTGTTCAGATCGAAACGCATTCCACACAAGTGCTGCGTTGGTGCTCGGCGGAAACTCAGAACCAATCACGGGCTTCGCACGCTGGAAGCGACTAGACCAACTGCCACATTTACTCGAGTAATAGCCGCACCAATTATGAACAAAACCTGAGGGTTCGCATTTCCGCGGAGCACGCGGATTGCCAATCACTGTGATCTACAGCATGATTCCAACTGTTTACAGGACAGAGATAACGTCTTCACGCGAAGATACCATCTGTGAAGGTTGCATTTGTATGGAGACTCGTGCTCTTGATTTTGTTATTCGCTATGTTATCTATGCGCAACGCGATGATTGGCTGTATATGTGCTTTGCGGTAAAGTAGACACAACGGACTTGTTCCTAAATAGTGTGGCTGTTGCTCGAGTAAATACGGTAATGGCGGCTGCGCATAATCTATGCGTCATTTCACAATTTCGGAAAGGGTCTATTGGGACGCCAGGGCGACAATGCCACTTGTGTCTCGTGCTTTTTGTCGTGAAGTTCTGAGATTAACTGCAGAGATCGTGATGTGCGACAATGTGACGCACTGGCTCCCAGGACGTCCTTCGTTTCCGTATCGGGGCCACTTTTGACGCATGGGCTCGTGTAGGATGCTCAATGCACCACTTTTGGATGTGTTCCATCCACTGTGGCCCGGTTGCAAGTTGAGGAAACTCAAGTGACGGGGTTGGCGTTCTTCGCCTTCGCGGCGTTTCAGCACCTGAGACCGTATTAGGAGAGGGCGGCTCGACCTGAAAGAAGCCCACGTTTTCGCCGTTATGCGATTCGGAAGCTTAGGCTGAGCAGGAGCGAAAGAAGACAGTTTTGTATGCTCTACGTGCTGTAAAGTCGTTCGTGACGCTTTACTCGGTAATGAAGGGAAGTGTCTTTTGCCTTTGCGGAGAATAGCTGTCGAGGTACTGCCGACGCCTTTTTTGAGCGTATGATGGGTTGCGGGGCTTGGCTCCTCTTTCCACCAATGGGCGCGACTCCCATCCTACATTTGCTGCGATGTACGAAATTACATTGTCCGCTTGTGCAGGCTTTTGCCTACATCACATTCTGGTTGCAAATCGCCGTCAAGCTAAACGAATGCTTTCCTTCGAAGCTTGCCAAGGTGCTACTTTACAAATGCTACTTTCTGCATCACGGGTTCTTGGTCGTTTGGTCCACTACTCCACAGTACTCCCAAAAGACAGGGTGTCTAGCGACCGAGAAAACCGGGAATTGTCATGGAAATTTTAATTGCAGAAAAAGGTCGGGGAATTGTCAGGGATATTGTCAAAAAGCGAGCCCGGTCAGGGAAAATGAGCCGGAAACGACATCGAGTTCCCTGAGCAAAGACTTGACGACTTGGAAATAGAAAAATAGGCATTAAATTCTGTTTAGAGTGGAGCGCGGGCTCTGCTCACCCAATGTAGAGTATGCTACCCGATGCAAAGGGAAGAGCCGAAAAATCTAGTCAAAGCCTTGAATTGGATAGAGGGCAAGGCACTACACTAGATTCAGGTATAGCTACTAGATTTAGTAACAAATGGGAAAGTCGCAGACCCCAGTTTAATCCAAGCCTTAAGCCGAAAGTGTGCATCTGGCGGCCATGCGGCCATGGTACCATTCGGTTATTGACGTGTGTGGTTGAATGTCGTGTTTTCATAGTGTTTCCGGGAGTGGCCTCTTCACTGACGATGTCGGCGGCAAGAAAGTGCTCGTTTAATCCGGACTGGACAAACCCGAATATTTCAAAATATGCAAGTTGGATTAAGCCCATGCAAAATGATACAGTGCTCAATGATCAATGCGTTGTGTTGTAATGGTCTTGTATACTTAACCGCCTCTACAGTGGTCAGGGAAAACCTGGAAAAGTCGAGGAATTTCAAAGTAATAATTTGCTAGACACCCTGAAAGAATGGTGTTCTTTCGGAGTAATAGTAGAGCACAGTAAAAGCCTGTTAGTTTTTTTAGGTGGGATTTACGGTGTTTGCAATTAGATGAAGTTCAAGCTAATAACGTCGAAAAAAAGAAAACCGCATTTGACGCAGGTAGACTCAGGAGTGCTGAGAACTACCACCTTTTATCGGTGAAAAATCCCCGTAATCACATTTCTTTAATGTAATGGTCTTCGAGTTTTGTGCACGGATGCAGCGGAAGACGAGGCGATGTACATGACGCAAAGTGCCTTCATAACCCGCAATGTGGATTGCCATATGTGGGCTGTACCGGTGTCTCCTCCTCATCCCGGAGGAAGCAGTACGCAGTTGTTGTCACTGACTTGATAATTGGGAACCTTTCAGCTGATAGGATCGCCAAGGCGACAGGCACGGGCTAGCTTGTGCTGCTAGCTTTAATACGCGCTCTTCTTGCTCAAGGGCTCCTTCTGCGAATGCACGCTTAGAAGCCACCTGGTGTCGACTTTACGCCCGTCAACGGCGTTGCGAAACAGCAGTCTAGCACATAACGTAACCTAGAACCGCCGGCAACATAACTCAAGAGTCTCAAACCGAAGAGCAAGGGGAGGAAAGAACGGTTGAAACTAGGTAACCAAACCGAACGTGCTCAAAAGAGTGCCGCAGCCGTAAGCAATGGATGGATAGACATGGCAAAACTCTTAGAGTCTGGTGGCGTCTGCTGCCATCTAGCTGCGGGTAAAGCGGACAATGCAATCCCACTTGGCGGCGCGCTGCACTTTGAATTGCTGGCGGCGGAGCTGATTTGCGAGCATATTACTGGATTTTTATACGTGGACTTCTGTTGCAGCGTTTTTCGAACCATGGAAGTTGTTCAAATTACAAAAAAGAATTCGAACTAGTGAGGTGTGGTACCGTGTTTACACGATTCTAACGCGCCCCAATCCTAATGTGCAGGTCGATTTAGCTTCCAGATAATCAAAAAGTAAATTGCTGCTGATTCTATTGTGCAGGTAAAATAATGAAGATTGAACGCATACCTGATGGAACAGGTTTTATGAAAGGCACGCCAACACAAAAATGAATGCCGTGCACTAGTCGCAGTTAACAGAGTCCGACGATGGTTCTTCACTGTCCACAGAGGTAATACTTGCTTTTTAAAGCGGTTTAAGTGCTGCGCTCCTTCCGCATGTACGAGTGCGCGACCGTCGCCTGTGGCAGGGTCGTCTTCCAAACAACACTTTGCTAGTGAGTGGGAGGCTGGGATTGCGAGGCCGCGCAGTGCTGCTCCGTTATCCTTTCCCGCCAGCGTGATGCCCTTTTGTTTAAATAAAGCCTCCCAGTGGAATTGTTTTTTGTTTTTTCATCTTAAAACGACAGACACGAGTCGGTAGACACGAGCGAATGCGCGTTATACGTATACCGAAATGGCGAATGTAAACAAACGGTCACAATGGCGATGGGGCTAGCCACCTGATACCGAGCACTGTTTTTTTTTTTTTAATTTCGGGTTGTGGTTTTGATTGCAACGCGCATGTAGTTTTGGGCACCGATTTTGGCGTAAAAAGGTGCACGTTAGAATTATGCAAACACGGTAGCTGTTTGTCACTAGTAGTAGTAAAAGTAGTAGTAGTAGTTGTTGGTTTTAACTGTTACTAGTCCTGGTGCTGTCTTTCTAAAGGCGGGTTCACACATTTGCGTCGTGAGTGTGACCGAGTGCATTACAACCGCTTGTGACTACCTTTGTCGAGAGAACGCACTGATGCCACCTGTTGGGGAGACCTGGAAGAACTCCGTCCTGCTTATATCCTAATTTCTTACTTATCAATCCTTCTTTCGCCAATAATTCTGACAATGCAGTGATGTGATTGCTGCGCCCTTTGCGGCAAGCTGTGCCAAAAGCACTTACCCTGCTACATCCTTCTAAGTTTTGCCAAAATATGAGGAATTTGCATCAACACTGCACCAAAACCTTTTTTCACTTTAATACTACCGAACATATAATAAATCGAGCCCCCCCCGTTAAATGGCCGAATTGTTACGGTAGCCTAGTGCGAATTTCCAGAATTTTTCGATTATCATCTTAAAGGGTCACTGACACCCCAAGGGTTGTATTCTTTTTTATTGTCTAAAACGATGCAAATTGTAGTCATAAACACAAAAAAATACTGCATTGCAAAAAAAAAAAAAAAATTCTTAGGTGCGCGCGCGCGCGTTTTTATTTTTGTTGCCCTTCTCTCCCACTCCTCGCTTCTTTTGATTTTTGACGTCAAAAATCATGAAATTTAGAAGCTTTATAGGCGACATTTCTATGACATTTAATAACGGCAATCGTAAAACATGTCTTTTAAAGCAATTATGAATGCACTACGGCCCTTCTTTCTGAAATACCAAAAATCGGAGTCCGGTGGGATGTTGCCTCCTGAATTTGTATCCTCCCTCGGAAAACATGCCGCATGGGCAGGCGGCACCGCTGGCACGGAATAAAACCGGTTTTTCCCGGCGCACCGGAGCCCTTATTTCCCGCTCCTCGCTTCGGGTCACCGTGGCAACAGCGGCTTGGAGCACGGAGTCGTGAAAGAAAGTCGGCTTGCAGGACTCCGCACTATTTGACGTCAACGCACCGGCGCGGATCGCGCGGGAACTTCGAATTCGGCATTTGGAAATTGTTTTTTTACTTCACAAATACTGATTCCCAAGTTTCGAATTTTGAAGGTATTGTCCCGGCATCGTTTTCAATCTTTTCGGATAATAAAAAAAAAAAATGATTTTGATGTGTCAGTGTCTTTTTAAAAGGAGGGATACATGGGTCTTTAAAGCCAAAAAAAAAAAAATATATAATTTTTTTTTTTTTTTTTTTGGAAAATTAGGATTTTAAAATTGACAGCTATTTTTCTTTTGATCTTGCTATTTCTTATTTTGAAGATTAATATTTGAGCCATGATATCACTTTTTAATAGTTATTGGCTGATATTGCACTAACACCAATGCTAAAAGCAACACTTTTTCATAACAAATTTTGGACTCTCTACAAATTTTTAGGAGGGATATCTCAGCATCTAGGGCAGGCAGAAAGATAACTTTTTATTACCATGTAGCTAAATGTGCGAAGCATGCAATGTTGAAAGCAGATTTTCCTACATTTATATTGAAAAATTGCTTTCAACATTGCATTCTTTGCACATTTAGCTACATGGTTCTAAAAAGTTATCTTTCTGTCTGCCCTGGATGCTTAGATAAGCCCTCCTTAAAATTTGTAAGGAGTCCAAAACTTGTGTTTTGAGAAAGTGTTGTTTTAGCATCTATGACTCAAAATTAATCTTCAAAAAATAAGAAACTTGGCTGATCAAAAGAAAAAGAGCTTTAGATTTCAAGATCAGCATTTTCCAAAAAACAGTTTTTTATGGATTTTTTTTTTATTCCAAAGACCCATGTCTCCCCCTAAATAACGTCAGATTAAATTTGATCTCTGCATCAAACATTGACAGTACTCGGAAGTTTTGGAATATTTCTTATGCTCATTGTCCGTTCTGACTGGATGGCTAGCATCAATGAGTGTGCTTGTCGCCGTGTGGTAGGCGTTTCAATTTTGCATATCTTGGTTTGCTGCAGTGCACCCACCTGCTATGGGAAAAGCACTTCCCCAAAACAAAAAAATTACACACAGTTTCTGAAAAAAAAAAAAATGTAGTGTATACTACATTATTCTAACAATTTCTTTTTCTCATTCAATGTTCATCAAGGATACTTGAGTATTGCAAGCAAACTTTTATGACCAGCTCTATATGTTTATTATTTATGCCAACCCTCGTTTAGTTATTTTTCTTATTTAGGCTCCATCCATGCGATGGCATGGTGAACGAAGTAAATGAAAACTAAATTAATTGGAGCAGGAAATGCGAACTTGGGAATAACCAGAACGGGATTTTTTTAATAAAGCGTATTTATCGTTTTGCATGCTGATTTTTGTTATCGTGAAGTTCTGCCTATAAAATGTCATTGATGTTGATAATCAAACGATAAAAGCTTTGTATTCTATCTGAATTCGAAATGGCAGTTTTATTTTACAACCTCTAGAACTTGAAAAGGCATCAGTTTGGGAGCTCAAAAGTATTATATTTCAGCATTATTTCAGTAGGCTGCGCTACTTGGTTTATGTTTGATTTCATACCTAAAATAACCAGGCATTGCAGTTTTTACAACCCGTCATCAATACGCATCTTGTTACTGTGCCTTGTACTTCTGCGTGCAATTAAACTGCTAGCTAGGGAATCAAACCTGGCATGCTTTGACGCCATCAAAATGTTGCACAAAAGCAGGAAGGCAATCTGAACAGGAACACATAAATCATAATATTATATTCGCACTGGTATGAATAAGAATAAAATGTATGTTTCAGAAGTACTTGTTGCTGCTTCAAAATCGCTCAGACTAATGGCACCACTGCAACGTTACGAACGGCCGCTTCTCGGGGAGAGTGCTCAGGTTTGTTCTCGCAAACACTGCAAAGCTTTCGGTCTAGCCCTATACGCAGATCGAAGTGTTCAGGACTGTCGATCTGGGAGCGGCCTTTGGGGGCGGTATGTACCATAGGCTCGTGTACTTTGTGTAGGAAATTCGGAGGTCGTGTTGGGAGCCACCTCAATGGCTCCGAGGCAAAGCGCCGACCCAAACGCTGAGCGAGCGTTCCGAAATGCTTCTTTGGCGCATCGTAATGCGGGCGGGGGCGCGCCAATCAAAGGCAACGGCGCGGGGAGCGAAGGACGGCGAAACAACCTTGCTCGCGCCGTCGTTGGTGAGGTCGGGGGAAACAAAAGCGGGTGGACTCGTTTGAGGGGTAAGCACAAGCACCAGGTGTGCAGGGAGCGGACGAGCCTGGACGGCGTACGGATCTCTGGGTGGCGAGTTCAAATCACGGCCGAGGTGGTCGGACAGAGGCTCATTGCGGGAAAGGCGCCGTGCAATCGAGACCCTGGTGGCACGTCAAAACGATCCCCGGGCGGTCGAGAATAAGGCCCGTTCACACGTGCATTTGCTTAGGCCCAGTTAGGCCGTGAATATCGGTATGGTTGGCAAGTTGTTCCCTAGCTTTCCCTAGATTCCGGCGCCGCGACATGAATTGCTCAGATTGCATCCAGCTCGAAAGAAACGAGCCACTCGGGACAACGTTGAAGCAGCAGCAGCCATTCGGGGACGCAGTATTTTCATGTGACACTCCGTGCCTGTGATGATGACATCTAAAGATTCGGTTTTGGTATGACATTGATAGTTTATGGAAATTAACCGTCATTGCAGAAAGATGACTCAATATTCTCAACACCATTTAAATATATAAAACATGTTGACAGTGAGAAACTGCGCATTTCAGTAGTGCAAGAAAATTGAAGGTTAACGACAATGATGGCAAAATTTAGCCGGCTGCTGTGTGCGAACGTAGAGGGGGGGGGGGGGGGGGGGGGTCGTAGTCAGTTGCGAGCATGCAAGCCAGTCTTTGATCCTTGGACCTCTGCTCTGGCGTGCCAGAGGCCCTTCATTGTTTTGTTACGTAATACCTCCATATTTGACTCGCGGTTGTGTTGGATCCAGCCTGGGGTAGAGGATAAATCATTATGCAGCCACGCACCCATGTTTTCTCTCGTCCTAAGCAAGTTGCGGCACACTCGATCGCACTCGAAATGCAAATGCGTCAACCGGCTGTAGCGCCCCGCACAATACCGGTAGCGGATTCCCGCTGCCACCTCCATAACGGGCCGCCCGCATGTGCTTGTGCAGTGAATGACCTGCAGCAGGTGGGCCCTGGGAGCCACTGCTCCCCTCAGGACCTGCTCTCGGGCCCTGGCGCCAACCCCGTGGCCTCCCAGCCGGGGGCGCCCCCCGGGGGAGGGGCGGCATCCCTGGGGGCACAGGCGCCCCAGAGGCCACCCCTGGGACCCTCCAACCAAAGTAGGGGTCCTTCAGGGAGGGGCTGGGGACCCACCTGGCTTTGCGCGCTGCTCTCGGTCCAGGCTCGTAAATCCCGCCCTGATCCGGTGTACTTGGGTTTACCTTAAGGTAAAACCAAGTGCACCGTATCAGTGTGGGACTAAAGGTTCAAAAGTTAACCCTTTTGGGTCAACCTTCGAGCTTTCAGCTTAATATTAAATTAAATTTACAGTATATAGTGGCAGTTGTGAGGACGAATGCAATGCAAAAAGTTTCATCTGTGTACATGATTTGTGAAGGAAATCATAGTTATTTTTATCAGGAACACAGTGACATCATTTAGAAAAGCTATTGTTAGAAAGCCAGTGTAATACCCAACATTCTTCTTCACTAGATATGCCCCAGAATGCCTGGAGGGTGCGACTGTGAAAACAAAATCTCCAAAAAGTAATTAATTTTATGCTAAAATTATGAAAAATCGCAAAGGTCTTGCCTGTTATGTCGAATAAAAAACATTCACAAAGTTAAAAAAAAAAAACAAAAAAAAAAACTGCCACAGTTGCATTGCTCATAAAATTCCAGTTGGGAAAAACAATGGGCAAGTCTTCCTTTTTGTCCCGTTACGGGCCGATTCACACGACAGACTGATCCGCGGACGGATTGATCACGTGACGACATGTCTGCAGCTTGTTAGTCTCCCAAGCGCACTTACACGAGAGAGACGACAAGATGATGCCAGCGAGGACGGACCGAACACCACCCACAGTGCCGTGAAACTCCCCACATTGAACCGTGGGACCGTTGCCTAAGAGAGAAATCGACGTTTGCTGCCGCGTTAAAGAATCATACGCCGCTGTTATGCACAGATAGAGACGAAACGCTGTGATAGGCTTCATGCAAAGGGCCACTAGCTTTACTGACCTGAGGCATGACAGTGACACAGGCAGCATGGTCCTATTTGAGAAGGGTTCGGCGTAGAAGTGACGAAATTTGGGGCTCGAAGAGGGGCGTTTGAAGATACCTCCATGCACTCCGCGCTTGTGCACAATACTCGAGTACACCCCAGCCACAAGAAAGGTGTTGCTTGGTGAGAGCCTGATTGGACGTGCAAGAATTATCGCGGCATGCTAGACGAGTGTTGATGGGAGCTTGTTGATACAGACCCGGAGGAGTATCGGAAACTGCGTCGCATCAGCCGGTCAAATTCTTTCATGCATGGAACCAAGAATTACGCGACAAAATGAGCCAGCAATCTCCCGCCAAAAATCCGCAAGTAAAAAGGCGCTCGACTTTGTCAGTCCGCGCGTATGCGGATGTGGTGCAGATCCCAGGAATGGGTGGCGCACAGGTCACATGGTACACGGTCTGCGGGTGAAAATCTCAATTCGGTCCGTCGTATGAATCGGCTATACCAAACGATAGTTTTGCCTAACATTAAATTTATGCGAAAAAGTGGAGCGGAGAAAAACACGCTGAAAGTGCTCGAACTTCCACCTTTTCTTTAGCGTCGGTAAACCGAAAATAATTTATAAAAAAAAATTACTATGTGGTGTAAACTAGTGAAACTTTCTGGGAATGCTCTCTAGGTGTTGGCGGGGGTAAATATTCTTGAAACTCCCCTGTTTCTGCATAATTTTTTTTTTCTGGGTCTGTCTTTAAGTTTGGACACAGCCGACATTATGAGCTGACGGGACCAATTGTGTGGCGTCACAAGTGTACCGACGGGGTGTTTGTGGTGTTTTTGTACATGTTCTGTCGTCGCCGAACCAATCGTGCTTGGAACGCCCGGTCACTTGCGCTTTTGACACTGTCCGGTCGGTCCCATCATCTCGTGGCTCCGGCTGCGTCGGGCCGTAAGCTGAAAAGAGAGCACAAAATGCGGGTTTTCAAGGTTTTCCACCTCGAAGAACCCCCATCTGCTCTGAATGGCAGCCAAAGGTCCGGTCTTGGCGTTGATACAGTAATGTAGTGCAGAAACCTGCAGACCTTGTAAACCCTAACGTGCAGTTATTGGCTTGTAGCTAGGTGTCGGGGAGTGGCTCGGATCTGTTGAAGTGGGGCTTAGACGGGAAGAACACTTTACTATGGTCCGTTCACCCTTAAGCTGAGGCTATAGCCGATGTCACGAGCACGACAGATGGGGTAGTCGCTTTGAGGTGTTCTTCCGCAGGACGAGCACTCTCTCTGGAAATGCACGTCTCAAAGCCAGGGGCACGGGCTAGCCCGCGCTTGTAGCTTTGACTGCAGTCTCTGCTTAAGGGTGAACAGAGTAGGGGGGCTATTCAGTGGGTGCCATATTTGAGGGTGCTATTTAGAGCGCATGCTCGGAAGAAGCTCACATTAATAGGGTGCTAAGACCGGCAGCCTCGATGGTGTGGAATGCACGTTGCAAAAGAACTGTAGAAGCTCGCCATCAGAACCTGTTCAGCAGTCGCAAGCTCAGCTAAGGCCACCAGTGAATTCTTCCTATAGGGGCAGGGGTAATCGAGAAAATTTGAGAGCTCTAGGAACCTTTGAGGTCTGTCTGGGGAACCATTGGGTTTCTAGAAATCCAGTTTGAGAACCTCTTATAATGGTACAGTTATTTTTTCAGAAGGAATCTTCACTATGTCAATATCTTAAAAGGGCACTAAAGTGCTTTCCGAGGTCTTCGTTTTATGGTCATAACTAAATCTACAAACTCCAAGCATCCTAATAAAACATGAAATTGCATTCACGCGCAGCCGATTTGTGTATTAAAGAAGTCATACAAGATCCCGACACTTACCGTTGGTGCAGAACGACAGGTGGCGCTACCGAACCCTGCTGAATACGGTTGAACAACGACCGACCCTTGTCAGCCGCTCGCGGGTGGTGGGTTCTCACGTGGACGAGCAGCCGACCAGTCCTGCTCGTCAGAGCAGGAGCCCACCGCTTGCGAGTGGCTGACAAGCACCGTCTGTCGTTCGACCATATTCAGCAGGGTTCGGTAGCGCCGTCTGTCGTTCTGCGCCAACGGTAAGTGTCGGGATCTTGTATCACTTCTTTAATACGCAAATCGGCTGCGCGTGAATGTAATTTTGGGTCTTTTAGGATGCTTAAAGCTCGTAGGTTTAGTTATGACCATAAAACGAGGGCCTCGAAAAGCACTTTAGTGTTCTTTTAATATGCATGCGCCAGTAGTGTGAGTATACTTGAGCTCTGCCTCATTCACATCTGTATCTTTACTATATAATTTATTTTTTTTGTCTTTCAAAAAACGTGAAAGTTGAAACTAGAAATTTTTTTTCTGTTAACATAAAACTATTTGATAGTGGTTAGAAACACCAGTTTTCTTCGGCGAGATGCGAGGCAGATGCTGTATCGAACTTCGGTGTCTGATATTTTGATGGCATAATAAACTAGTCTTGCCAAAGCACCGACATGAGACGGGAACGTTGAGTTTTCTGAAGACCTGGCAGATGAGGCTGGCATAGAGTGCCTTCATGTGCGCTTCGCATAGAGTGATGCCAACTGCCTGTTTCCCTTTCCCACACCCTCTTCCACCGCCATTTTGTTTCTCTCATTGTTTCCCCGCGCGCCGTAAAGTGGCCTTTGTGTCCATCGGTAATCCCATCCGAGGGGGAAAATGCTAATCCTCCCTCCGTGGGTTCCACAACGCTGCTCCGAACTTCTGAGATAAGGTGCTTGTTTCCGGGAGGGTTATAAGCCCCACGGATTATCACCGAGGGACAAAATGGCTGCTGGTTTGTCGGCAAGTGGTATTACAAAGGATGGCATCACCCTAGCAAAGCGCACATGAAGGCTCCCTAGGCTGGCATGCTTTTCCAAAGAACCGTTTTCTGTCCAAGAAATCACTCACATACTTATTGTTAAGGGTCTTTCATATAGCTAAAGAAGCATCACACTGCATTAGGGGGTTTCAGGGTGCCAAGATAAGCCCATAGTGGCCTCTAGGAGGACAAAAAGGGCATTGCCTTTATTACAGTTGAATGTCTGTCTGCAAATCTGAGCATCTGTGTGGATGGGGTGGTTGCATAGAACATCTATTATTAGACATAATCGGATACAAGTTAAGAATGCGCTAAATAACCGTTTCCTCGTGCGAGCCATGGCAGGAAATCGCTCCGCTGACCAACGGAAGAGGCAGTAGCCATGACGAGCTGCGTGACGTGCGGGATGGTGCACTCGATTTCCGAGCCTGTTCGGTTAAACGTGCATCTTTTACGTATCCAACTTGTCTTGTCCTCCTTGTGGGTGAGCAGTAAACAGCGATCCCCACAGATGTCGGCATGACGTGCACTTCGGTAACAAACTATTTGTGCATTGTGGAGGAACGCTGGCTGGCAGTAAAGAGGGTGTGGGAGGAGCTCCTGGCACATTATTAACTTGTATTTTCCCGTAGTAAAACAGTTGCAGTTTCCGTGCTGTGTAGTTGCATGCCAGTTGGCATCTTCGCCGTCTTGGTGCGTAGCACCTAGCCTCGAGCAGTGTGCATCTTTTCTCGACCTGCCGATCGTTAATGCGACCATTATCTACCTGTTCATCAATTTCTTTCACCTACCACGTTAGTGGCACTCCGCGGCCAAATTTGTCTCTTGTGCCGTTGGAACGCGTTAACCGGTCCGTCCCCCTCCCGACTCCGCAGGTGGGCCCCAGTCGCCGTTCATGGGTGGCCCCACGTCGCCGGCGGCGTTGGCGACGGCAAAGCTCATGAAAGCGGTTCAGCAACAGCAGCAGCAGCAACAGCAGGGGGGCAGCTCGGGGGTGGGCTCCGTGGTGCCTCCCAATCAGGTGGCGCCGACCGGCGGCGGCCCCGGCGGCGTGAGCCTCACCCAGCCCGCCGGCATCGCCAAGGACTGGCACCAGTCAGTCACGCGGGACCTCAGGCACCACCTGGTCCTCAAAATGTGAGTGACTGCGTCTAGGGCACTTCCGGCAGAGTTCCGCTCGGTGCCTTTCGGGGGATCTCTTCTGGCACGTTTGTGCACTCGGGTCTGGTTACGAATGAGTCGGTTTCTTGCTTTTTTCATGCGTCACGGTATCTACAAACTTTCGACAACGTTAGAATGACTTTTTATCTTAGTATGCGCTTCTGATCTCGCAAATACTACGAAACTTGCTTTGGTGAAATGCAGTTCCAGGGCCATTTCATAGGTGGCACCAGCCACCTATGAAATCAGTTGCAACCTCTTACAGTCGCTCGTCGTAAGAGGTCGCAAGAACTCATTTATAAGCAAACTTGAGTGCGCGAGCCAGCCTATGGCGTGTCACCAGTCCTAGCTGCTTGGTGCTTGTTGATGACCCCTGCGCGACCGAAAGTGTCGTTGTGGTTGGCCTTCCGTGATTGGCCAGACGCCGACTCGGACGTCTCGGAAGGGACTAATTCCCTCTTCGTCGATGGAAATGAGAGTGACGTCGTACCGTCGACGTCAACGGTGTCAATTCGAGATTGGGACGACTTGAGCTTTTACTGCGTTTTTTACATGCGCCAGCAACTTGCTGTTTGCAACAATGTTTTGCCTCGATGTCGCAGTTGAAGACATTACGGCGAGGCAAATCTGGGTGGTGATGTCGCACGAGCAAGTTCCAAAAGGGTGCCACCGAAACGTCCCGACGCCGCTTGGTGCGATTACCACCTCGTAAAATCCCTCGATTTCCACTTGTTGACGTCCCACAAGTGTCGTTCCCCGTCGCGGTGCTCGCAGTGGCACATCAGCGAGGGCGTCATATATTGCAGCTTGGAGACCTTTTCCTATGTTTGGGCAGGGTAGGGTGACTCTAAACGCACCAGATGTACAGCAACAATTCTACAACGCGATGCGGGCACCTGGACAGTGATTTGAATCGATCAAGCCAGAGCCACGAGCCGACGCTTTGCTTCCGATGCCGAAAGCTCGTCGCCGCATTTGAAGAGTTGTCCGGGTTTCGTCTGCGTGTTTTCGCTCGCTTTCCCGGTTTTCGCGAGGGTCTCATCCGTTGTGTTTCTCTTCCCTCACGTGTGCAGAGTTCAAGCCATTTTCCCCACCCCTGAGCCAGCCACTCTGCAGGATCGGAGGATGAACAAACTAGTCGCTTATGCCAAGATGGTCGAAGGAGACATGTACGAGATGGCCAACAGCAGGGTGAGACTCCGACCGTTTTGACATTTTTTTTCTCTAGCTTCGCTTTGTTCCCCTGGAAAGCTACGAGGTCTAGCTCGTGCTCGTACGCCTCCGTGGTCTTACTGTAGTGCGAATTTGCATTTGTAGGGACTCGTTTCCCGAGCTATTGACTGGAGCTTGTAACTTTCGTAAACGGCGGTAAACGACACGAAAAAGGCTGCAGTAAAACCGCTCTACAGAAAACATTGCTACGGCAAAGCAATGTTGAAGTATGTTTCTTGGTGGCGCAGGTAGCAACAGAGCTGAGACAAGAAAGCTGCCTTTCTTACGCACAAATTCCACTGCCTCTTACAGCACTGGGAGAGTCTAGGCACCGGGATTTGTGTACCGCAATGTCGGCTAGTGGGTGCGAAGTGCCCACACCCGGTGTGGACAAATGCAGGCCTGCTAGTAAACAGTGTGCCGGTCCATAGTCGGAACACGAGCGAATGCGTGCCCTGCGTGAACCCACAGGAGGAGTACTACCACCTGCTGGCGGAGAAGATCTACAAGATCCAGAAGGAACTGGAGGAGAAGCGGCGGAAAAGCAAGGAGCAGCAGCAGCAACAACAGCAACAGATGCACGTCGGCGCGCCCCAGATGGGGGTGCCGCCCAACGCCCTGGCGCCCGGCGCCGCCGTGCCGGGCAGGGGTCCCGCCCCCGGTGAGCGACTCTCGTGTGACTCATTTCAGCTCTTTCTTCGCGTTGGCCGGGCATAGACGCAACGTTTAGTGTTTTCGCTTTTGGCCAGGCATAGACGCAACGTTTGGTGCAAAGTTTAGGAAGCACTGTGGCAGGGGGCATTTGAGAACCTGGTATGGGTACCAATTGTTTTTCTTAAAGAGAAAAAGAAAGTGGACTTCATTAGCGGAGATTCTACCGTAGATTAATCCCTAGGTGCGATTGGAGAACCGTAGGGGCTCTGGGGCGCTCGAGAAAATTTGGGAGCTTGGTGGAATGCACGAGAGTACTTTGAGGAGCACAGTTCGAGAACTGACGGTTCTGAGGGATGCAGCTTGAAAGCATGTGCTGCCCAGTCAAGTGTTTGTAGGATTATAAATAGTAAGCACCCACTATTGTTCAAGATTGAACAGTGAGCAAAGACTAAATCTACATGTATTGCTTTTTTTTCCTCTTTCTTTTACTTTTTTTTTTCCAATATGCATGTCTGAATGGACTGCCCGTTCTTATGCACAAGCATGCGAGTGCTTTTGTGAGGCGGATTTTTGTACCTTGATGCGAATTTGTGAATAAAATATTATTTTCATAAGACAAGAAAAAAATACCTGGGGACGTTTTTTTTTTTTTTTTTCATTGCAAGTGCTGATGCGTCTCCTTCTTCCGCAGGCCTGGGGGCCGGCGTGAACTCCCAGCAGCAAGGGGGCGGCCCCTCCCACCTCCCGGGGGGCGCGTCCCTCGGCGGGGGTCAGCGCATGGCGCCCCCCAACATCACGGTGCCGGGCCCCTTCCCATCCAACTCGCTGGGAGCGCCGCAGGGAAGCGGTCCCGGGGGCTTCGCGGGGGGCCCCCTCCAGCAACAGCAGCAGCAGTCGGGGGCCGTGGGTGGACTCTCGTTCGGAGGCGGGGCCGGGGGCGGCAGCTCCAACGCCCTCTCGTCCGGCCTGGACGGGGCCATTGGGGGCCTCAACAGCCAGTTCCCACAGACGCAGCAGTTCGAGGCCATGAAGCGGCACTTGGTGGGTTTCTAAACGCGCGTCGTCTGTGTGGCTTTCGTGTCCGCGAGACGTAACCTCGACAGTGACGTTGCGAACAAGAAATACCGCCTGCATTTACTACGGAGTGCTACGAGCAGCGGCTGTGAAGGGCTGGCGCGATAGGCACGGAGATTAGGCTCCGTATTAATACAAGTCGACCTTCTTTGGTCTTGATTTTAGGTTGATCTCTGATTTAAAAAACTGCGCCAATGAAGAGAAAAAAAAAACAAACACGAGTCTATCTTTGATTAGAAGTGGTAGTCCAGGTAGTTCCCATGCAGCTGTCAATCGAAAGTGCAACACACTTTGACTTAGCTGGTTATAAGGCCGCTGAAGAGCAGTGTTACCTTTAGAAGGACACCGATTGGGTACTTATGCGTTCCAATGTTTTCATTTGAACACGACTTACGAGAGCCCAACTACCCAGAACGCAATTTGCGGCTCAAAATTCGTATTCTTTCCGCCCGAAAACGACCGGTCGAGAATAGGCCAGTTTCAGGTGCGCTCACTCTCTTTTCCATGTTCATGCGTCGTTCAGACGGATGCTTGCTAAGCATATTCATGGTCGTGGGTAATCTAAGGTACATATTCGATTTTAAAAATTGAAAAGAATGTGAGCCCCATTTCTGTGGCTTTCAAAAAGTGCAAATACGTTAATCTATAAAATTGTTGCACAGATCACAGGAAGTGCATGTACGCATCATTCTCAGTATGGCAACGTACCGCGGGCCGGACGACGCGACGGCGGCGCACGACGGACCAACGTTGCGACGGACGTGGGGTGGCTACTTAGGAACTGTGGTTCGTGGTACCGACCAATCGACCTTCAAGCGCAGAACGGCGAGGGGAAGGGATATAAGTGCGGAACGATTGCACGACGAACGGTTCACGCAAGTTCGTTGTTGCCGTCGTCTGCTTCACACGGCCGAGAAGCAGAGGAGCTGAAAAAAACTGGGTAGGGAGCTACAGCCACATGAGTTCTGCCAACTCCCCTCTGGAGGCTTCGCGCACATCTTTCAGTTTCGAGCAGTTGACCGTTTTGGTTTTATTAAAGATAAATGTAACTCTGTAGCAAAATATTGATTCGGTAGTCTCCTGAGACCATTATAAATCGCTTGGGAAATAAGTAGGGGTGCGCGAATACTCGAATATACGAATTCGAATCGAATAGAAAGTTCCCGAATAATTCGATTCGCGAATCGAATTCCTAGTATTTGGTTACTCGAATATTCAATATATTCGGCCAAAGACGCGCGGTCGGCGCGGAGTTAACAAAAAAGCAGTTTTTTCTCCCGATGTGAGCGCCGTGATGTTAGACAGACCATGCGAGAAACAGCTCTTGGTCCTACCGTTCCACAAAAATCCAACGCACAGGTTAGAAAAAAGCAAAGTAACGAACGCCACAAACTTTATAGCACGCAGATTTACTCACGATCGTGACAGAATCTACCCTTGAATCACAACCGAAACATCCCGCTTGCGCTGGTTCCAGAGAGGAATTGTTGGGAAGCCGGAATTCCGCGCCAAGCCCAATTCTTTTCACGAGTAAAGCCCCTCGTTTCAAATTGAAGCGCCGATGTAAAACATACTTGGCCGCACTCGCAGAAATCGGCGAAACCAGTCGAGTTATCGTCATCGTTCTTTTGGAACCGCAAATTCTGATTCGGAACGAAACGGAACGGAAAATTAGTGTGCCTAGATTTGAGAGGGTTTTCAGCAGCTCGATAGCCGCGTTTGAATTATGAACTGCGAGAAGGTGCCGAAAAGACGAAAGCGTCGATCGGGTTCGGGCAGGCAGGGCGGGCGTCGTCGCTCTTCTGTTTGCTCACCTTCTTTCCACGCGACAACACAAAACATGCGCATTCAAGATCAATCTGCGATGGAGCAGTCTCTGTGGTTTCGGTTTCAGTTGCTCCCTCTTTTAAATCAAGGCTCTCTAAAACAGGACAGATAAATGGAAAAATGGATGCATAGCGGCAGTTGGACGGTGACCTGCGCCACCTAACCACGTTTTTTTCTTACTTCAGATTATATTATTTAAGCCTGTTTACCTCGTTGCTGTTTACTCAGATTTAACACTTGTCTATTTATTTATGTGAAATCAAATCCCAGGTGCCATTTTTTTCCCTTAAAATGGAGACCAACTATCGCAAAATGCCCCTTTTCTGAGATATACAAATATTTTTTAAAAAAGTAGCGATTTTAGGTTGTGCTTTTAAGGGGGGACATGGGTCTTTGGAGCCAAAAACTTCCTAAAACTGCATGCGTTTGAAAATGGCGATGGCTGTTGTTCTTCTGAATCTACCAGGCTTATAATTTCGTGAATGAATATTTGAGCTATAAATCAACTTATAATATCTATGCGGGCTGTATGTGCATTGAAGTTGACTCTAAAACATTGTTTTCACAAAACACAATTTTTGGACTCGTTGAAAATTTGCAGCGGGGATATCTCAGCATCTAGAGCAGATAGAAATATAACCGTTCCTGAAATGTATAGCTGAATGTGTGAAGCACACAATGTTGAGAGCAGATTTTTTAATATAAGTCTAGAAAAATTTCTATTTGATTTTTTGCTATATTACTTGTTAGCCATTCATTGAGCACTGAACTTAAATGTGTGGTAAAATCTCTAATATTGAGTTTATCTTAAAAGTGCTTCCAACATTGTATTCTCTACACTTCGTAGTATCTAGCCATGTGTTAAAAAGAATATTTTGTTGAGCAGTTTTTTTTCTATCGTTTTTCCAAACAAAGGCAGGCAAGTTTTAATTATTTTGAGGACAATGCTACAGACTGAGAAAATGACCAGATATATGAAATCAGCACAAAAAGCTGAATAAGCTTGTGCAGTTTCATTAAGTTTGGTCATAAAATAAGAAAAAAAGCTCCAAGACCAGTGTTTCCCCTTAAAGAGAAAAAAGGCACGCTTGGCTGTAACTTTGTTGTTTTTTTTTGTGACGTTTAGGGTAGATAGATTATGTTTGCACCATAAAATTGGATCTTTAGTGCCCAACGTCCAACAGCAACTGCTTTTTTTTTTCACCAGAATTTTTTCTACATTTTGGCTTTTGTTTTGTACAAGACGTATATTCTGCACCAGGCGCATACTCTGCACATATAATAATCGCATTTGCAGCACACTTTGAAAAATTCCTACAAATAGAATCACTATTCAATATTCGATTTGATATTCGGCTTTATTTTCTTGATTCGATTCGAAAGCTACTATTCGGTATTCGCACACCCCTAGAAAAAAGTATTAACAAAATTTCTGAGGGGTGTCGTTGTCTTTTTAAAGCACAAGTGTAGGCTTTCATAATATTTGTAGGTGGTGGTTTTGCAGTTTATGTTATATGAGACTTTAGTTTAGTAGGTCTATAAAACTTGGGAGTGCATTTTTATCGATAGGTGTGTTAGCAGACATGCTGGTTTTGCTCCCATTTATCAGAAATTCAATTGACGGGCTAAATAAACTACCGAGCGCAAAGTGGGCAGGGAGAAGGGCTTTATTCCAACTGAAGTGTTAAGCTATGATACATTTTTCAACCATTTTTTTAATACTCCGTTGTAAATGGAAGCTACTCAGACATGAGCTGAATTTTTAAGAAAGCTCAGCATTCCTAGGGCACAGGGGTGGAAGCGCTGCGCCAATTGCGCCACCCTGCGCCAATTCACTTCCCGGCGCCAGCCTGCTCCTAAACGCCAATTTCAGTTTTTTTTTTGTGTTTTCTCTAAATTAACGGAAAACGGTCGGCCACTGCCCACCATGTGGTGTGTACTTTTGTTTAGGCGTCAGTGCGGGTGACTCGTACCAACTCGACTGGGGCTCCGAACCACGTGTAACCGCAGGGCGAGGCTTCGATTTTAGTTAATCGAGAGTGCGATGTCGTTTTTTACTACAAAGAGTTTATATACGAACACATCGGTTTGGTTTCGGGCATAGTTGGTTGGCGCGGTTGGAGCGCGCATGCAGTTGCCCGTGGTCCCGATTTGCCGTGATCGTGGGAGTTGGTGCCTCGGCACCGGTGGGCTACCTTGGCCATTAACATGAGCAGAAGTAAGTGGTCTTTACTAGCTTTACCTGTTATTTGGTAGCCTACCATATTTGGACGCTTAGCCGTGAAGAATCGCGAGCACAGGCACATGCGTTCTCGAGCTCAATTTGTCTTGTCAAAACGAAACCAAAACCATCATTGTGTGCGCGAATGTGCACGCTGTCGTGTGTTGTCTACCGCCGTCAAACCACTGGCGAAAACAATACCCGCGATCTTAAGCGAGTTGGTTAATTGGCAGTGCTACACACTTTTTTGTTTCTTTCCTTTAGCGTGGAGGAGTGGGGGTTACATCAGAAATGCCGTACAACACTCCCGCGCTGCCGATTCCTGTCAAGAACGCACCTTAACTTGCTATAGCCACTCTACTCGTATAGACCGACACGCGGGCTTGACGTCACGGCGCTGCGGCGGCGCTGCGATCGCGCCGGAGCCGGGGGGTGTGGGCAAAAGCGCGCACGTTTCGCATGAGCGTCATAGCATTTCAGCATGCCGCGAAGCTGTGTTGCCGTTAATCTCACCGAAATGTAAAAGAAAAGTAGCGGAGTGAGCTTCTACAAGTTCCCGGCAGACTCTGAAAGGCATAGAAGGTGGATAATATCCGTGGATCGAAAAGAATGGTCGCCTCGCGCGTTTGTGCGGCAAGCACTTTCTTGGAGTCAAGTGCGGCTTCCATTTCAGTCTTCGTCCCGATGCTTGCTTATGTACAGGGAAAACGTCCTCTGATCGAGATTACCCGGATTTTGTTCCCACGGTGTATGCGCACAAAGCACCGGCCAAGCGCTCGTCGGAGGCTCGCTACGCCCGTGTTACCCAGCAGAAGGGGATCGGCGACAGAACGGCAGTGTGGTAGGCGTTACCAAAAAATAAGTAACGAAATACGTTACTCATTACTTGCAAATCAACGGTACGCGTTACTGAGCTACGTTGCCTAAAAATAAAAGGAACGCGTTACCGCTACCGATAAAAAGTAAAGCATGTTACTTCTGCGTTACTTTTTTAAATTATGATTTAACACGTTTTACGGTTTTGAAGATACAGGTATGCATAAGCTCATATATCAAGAAACGTTATGTTCATGCAGAAACAGAACATAATTACTTTATCTCTTTTTACGGTTTCACCTAAATACTGACGAGAAAAAACGCAAAGAAAAACATGGCTTGATGCCTAAAAACACGGAAAAACTTGAAGTGTGATTGCAGTAATGAGTAACGTAACTACATTACTTGAAATAGTAACGTAAGTACGTTACCCGTTACTGTGTCGAAAAATACTATAGTAGGTTACTACGTTACTGAAAAAAGTAACGTGTTCCTGGCAACGCCGTTACTTGTTACGTGTTACCGCCAAGACTGCAGAACGGACAAAGCGTTACTGCTTGTAATGCCTTGTGCACATGTGGTCATGAGAGTAGGAAAAATAGCATACCTTGACTTGAAGACGCTGTGTATATTTATTTAATTAATAAATAAACTTCCGCAGACCCACAGTCTGCTGATCCCGCCGACAGTACGGAAACCGACTCGAAGTAATCGTAGGCATCGAGAGACTTGTACGCCTGCTCCGTGTCGTCCGTGAACTGGCTTGGCGAAAAAACGAAATAAACGACGACGTGAGCCGTCGACTTCGGTGGCAGCAACATCACGTCGGAAGTCCAGCAGGCCTTGTTTACGGCGTACGGATCCTCGTAGGCAACGCCGTCCACGCATAGTCTGTTTTGATAACGCCGCCGTTCAGGCTCGGGTAGCAAGCTCAAATAGTCGGGCATAGCATACGACATACGTTGCCAGGAAATGCGATCACAAATAAAGCTAGAAGCGTCCCTACAACGTCAACAACGAGCGCGGCCACACAACGCAATGACGAAAACACGGAGGGCCGAATCGCGTTTGCCCACATAGCTACCGCGCATGCGCGGCCTTCCGGCCGTGTTGGTAAACAGAGCCGCTCCGCGTGTCGGTCTATAAGTTTCTGGTTGGGGGGGGGGGGGGGGGGGGGGGGGGGTTGGGTAGGGTAGGGTAGAGAGAAGTTGGTGGGCTTTTTGTCACGTAAGAAGGGAGCCTGCCCCGCAGGGATCAGCGCCTGATCAACTACATCTCATTTTCAGTCTCGTTCAAACTGCCTTCTCTTAAAGCACTTCTACTGAGTGCACAAGAACTCATAAGCAAGGGTGAGGCAGTTAAGGACATGGACAAGGTGGGGATTGGACACCTCCTGCTAAGAGATGTGAACTCTAAACTGCCCAAAGTACTCCAGCGCATAAAAGAAATTGACTCTGCTCTTCAAACTGTGAAAAAGAAAAGGTGAACTTTAGTTGTATCTAAATTACACAGATTCAGCTTAGTTACAACCCTTTTTTTTTTGAACATGGAGCCTGTGGGCTCTTCTAGTCAGTGTTTATGCTGCAAATGTATTAGTGGCTGTGATATTTTTAAGACAATATATTTTTCCATCCAAAGTAATTAGATATAGCTTTGTATGTTAACTTGGGTGTAGGGATTACTGTATTTTATGAACAGGGATTAAGAACATTTGTATTTAATGAAAACAGGTCAGCAAGGACTGCTTTATTCTGAAACATGTTGTGGTACCTTAGTTTTTTTTTATGGAGACCCGCAATGCACAGCATTTTATGGAGTACATAAGGTTGCGTTGCTCTTCTAGTCGATGCTTAAAGCTGCATATGTACGAGTGACTGTGGTAGTCTAAAGATATAAAATACACATTTTATTTTGCATCTGAATTTTTGTCAAATGTCAGTAGCCTTGTATTTTGTTACTAAACTTGATATAGGGCTTTTTAAGTAGTGATTGAACATGTGTATTCTTTATTAAACAAAAACTGTAGTCAGCGAAGGTAGTTTATCTGACACCTTGCAGTGGTTTAGTTTTCTGGATACATGTTTACAATTGGTCTATTAAGTAGACGGTTTTGTACTGGCGTGGCTCAAGTTAGGCTTTTATTGTCGGGGCCTCCCATATAAAGTCTATCATGACTCTGCCTGCTGCCGGAATGGTTCTCAAAGCCTTTCCTTTGCATAAATTGCCAATATTCCATATTTCAACGCAATAGAAATAGAAAAATGTGTATGTATGTTGCTTGAAAATTATTCTGGGATGTGCATGCATATATTTTTGCTACATTTTCACATTTAGAAACAACAAATCACTTTTAGACATTTGTTTGACCTCCGTGACCTGCTCCAAAACCTACTTCTACGGCTACAAAACTTACTTTTGCTGCTCCCGAGCTGCTCTAAAGCGAGCGTTTTACTGCTCCAAAACTGCTCCAAAGTGCGACTTTTGCTGCTCCCAGCCCTGATACAAAAGGCTCTAGCCCGCTTCCACCCCTGAGGGCACCATATCTATTCATATTACGGAAGGTCATAGTTAATACGCTGCAATATCAACGAGGCCTCGATCATTGTTGTAGATGAGCTCGATTAGCGACGCAATACTTTTTTTATTTTCGAGCGATGTGCTATCGGATGTCGGCGGCTGCTCCAAACCAATATTTTGCCTGCTACAGAACCCGCTACAAAAGGTCGAATGCCGCTTCCACCACTGAATGGGGCAGTGGGCCGGTGGGGTTCGAGCCCCGCGACTCGGCGTGTAAGCCGCGTGCGCCGTGCGCCCGACTAAGCTCACGGTGTAGTGACATTTGCATTGTCTCCGGTGTCCAGATTCAGCAGCAAGCGCAGCAGCTGATGAACCAGGCAAATCAAGTCCAGCTTTCCGGCAACGCAAACTCTGGCGCGTCGGTGCAGGTAAGGGGAGGAAAGAAATTGACGGTTGTTTGTTCCAATTTGTGCGAATTTTAACCGGTTGCTAAAGCACTTTTTGGCTCGTTCGCTTCCTGCCCTCTTCCGAGCACAGTTCAGCGGCTTGAGCCAAAAAAGTAACAGAATGGGCTGAGCTTCTTTTAGCAATTTGATACTTGCAAATAGTGTAAAATCTTATAGCCCCATCAGCTCCCCTCCTGGCTACGCTGATGGTACCAGCCTTTACTATACGGTGCGAACCACCTTTGCAGATGTCCCAGATGCTGCAGTCCCAGCTCAACTCCACGTCGGTGGGGGGGCCCGGCAGCCAGCACCAGCAGCAGTCCCAGCAGCAGCAGCAACAGCAAGTGCAATCCCTGGGAGGTCCCCTGGGAGGGGGACCTCCGATGCTGCCCCAGGCTTCGACGCCCCAGCCCCAGCAGCAGGCGCCCCCTCCGCAGCATCCCCCGAGGGCCCAGTCCGTGCCCACGACGCTCGGCGGGTCCCAGCCCCCGACCCCGCTGGGGGGAGGAGGGGGCGCCACACCGGTGTCTTCAACGGGCAACGTGGTGAGGGATGGTTCTGTCCGGCGGTGTTTTAGTTTGGGCGCAGTCTGCGGATTGTGCAGTCCCCGAACTGCATTTTGTGACTAGATTTCTTTGGATGCGCGATGCTTGTAGGGCTAGCTCTTGTGCTTTCGTGTCCGTGCTGGGGATGTAACCTCAGTGATGTCACGTGACGTTGTGAGTCACTTCACGGAATGAAACACCGTAAGTTCAGATGACACGGTGTCGTAACGACCCCTGTGGCGTTTCGTGATTCTGGGATGGCGCAAGATGTATCGTCTTGCGGCACCATAATGTTAAAAGGACCTGTGAATGTTGTGCATTTCAAGCGCCTTTAAAGTATCTAAGAAAGGCAGGCAGGTTTTTTTTTTTTATTATTTATTTATTATTTTTGTTACACGTGTGGTTTTGGCGGTGTTCGGTTTCAATCTTTAGTCTGGGGGATTTACAGAAAAACCAAAACCACGCACCCGGTAGTGGCGACAGCACCGACAATCGGCAGGTCGGCAAGTAGCACGAGTAGTACCCGCTCTATATGCTATAGGATATGCTCATGCACGTCTGGCCATTGCGGCTTCATCGGTCGAAGTCTTCGAGGAGATTTCGGTGGACATTCCATCGTGGCTTTGAGGCGATTTTTGAGGCTTGCGTCCCAGTAGAGCGATGTCGGTTGTTTGTTTCGGTCGGAATTAAGAACTTGAACTCGTTGAAGCAAGACAAATGCGCCTAACTCGTCCGCTTTCTTTTTCCGCTTTTCCGTCGCTCGCTTTCTTGTTCTTTCTCTTGTGAGCACCGACGTGAGATTATCTGCCTTTTGGGGGGGGGGGCTCCCTGCGAGGCGGTGGCCATAAAGGTGTGTGGTGTGTGTGTGTGGGTGTTGCAGTTGCCGCCGCCCTCGCACCAGCTCCCGGAGCAGATCCTGGCCACGGAGGACTCGGTGCCAGAGGACTGCAAGCCGGACCAGGACCTGTCGCTCACCCTGTCCACGCCCGAGGGGTCCGCCGCCCCCACGCCCGCCCAGCAGGGCAAAAAGTCCATTGAAAACCTGGACTCCTCCGGGTGAGCAGACGGCTCGTTATTCTTCGTCCACAAGAAAGGCGCCACAGTCTTACCGAGCGCAAATCTGCGTCGTCGAAGGAAACACTGAGAGGGTTTCCACCGCTTGCGCAGGGGCCCCAAATCGATGCTGGACTCCTCGTCCGGCAACGGGGGAGGAGGCAAGATGGAGGTGGACTGCAAGCCGGACTTGCGGTCCATCGGCAAGGGCAAGGGACTGGACATGCCTGGGGAGAATGGGCTACCTTCGTTTGGCCCAGTCAAGGAGGAGCCCATGTCAGTCAAGGAGGAGCCCGTGGCCACGCCGGCAGGCGGATCAGGGGAGACCGGAGCCACGGCGGCGGCCGCGGTCAAGCCGGAAGTCAAGCCGGACATCAAGACGGAGCCAGCGGCGGCGGAGGCGTCCTCGGCGAGCTCCCCGCCCAAACCCAGACCGAACAAGAAGAGTGAGTTTGGGGGAAGCTTTCGGTCGGGGCATGGCAACGGGTTTTCCGGACGTCTGTTCGGTCTCGACTAGGGATAATGGAGAGGTTATGCAATCCACTCCCAGAATCTCGTGTGTGCGCCGCCATTTTGGTTCTTGTCACAAAGTGTGCACAATAGACCTTATTCATATTTCTGGTGCCATCTATTGGAAGCATAATTCACAATGCCTCAAAGATCGTGGTGCACCATCCTTCTTTTGAGATGCAAAAAAAGGCCACACAGAATGTGATGCATCTAGATGGCAGTGATGCATCAACTTACTCGAAACGTTCCTCGTCAATCTGAGTGCCTCGATGCAGCACTCGCATTTGGATTCTCAAATTCGCTGATTTGCACAAATCTCCAAAGAATTTCCTCCTTTGGGCTTTTTTCTTGATACAAAATGTTTCCCCGTGTCGCCAGGCTTATGTCAATTTGGACTTCTGCATCTCTGCCGAATGCTAGCGCCTTGTACGGTGAATTCGTGAAGCTGCGCCTTAGTATACCTTGAGTGCTTGCTGACGGAGAGCTTCCACAGTTCTTCTGCAACATGCATTTCGCACCATCAAGATTCCTGGTCTTAGCAGCCTATTAATGTTAGCATGTTCCGAGGATGTTCCCTAAACATCGCCCTCAGATATTGTGTTCAGAAGATTGCAGAATGTGTCTTTATAGCTTTCTTTTCTTGTTTAAAATAATTTTTGCTAGTTCGGAAGTAAGAAATCCAACAAACTCTTAATGATTGTATGCTGTGATCGATAACAGACCTTGTCAAAAGTCAGCGTGCGAGAAATTGTTTTTTTAAAACCAACGGTAATTGTGATTTTGAAACTGCTCCCCTAAAATTGGGTTGAAATGCAGACGAAGAAGCCACCATCTTTGAGGCTTGCAGCCTGGCATTTTCAACAGTGTGCCGACAGGCGACGTCAAAAATGCATAATGTCTAGGTTGATTGTCGCAATTTGATAATGCGGCTTCCTGAGCTGTGGATCTTCTGTCTGGAATTTCGCACAATGTCATTTCGCTCTGTCGGGGACAGTCCTGACATTTCTGCGGGATGATAAGGCATTTCCTGCGATTTCAGTTGACCGGCAACAATGCTTTTAAGCAAGAAAGTGGCTGAAGTGTCGTTATTCTCATGTTAGGATTTAGTAGATCTCGTCGCAACCCCTCGGCCCTGGCGACTTGTTATCTCCAGCCTTCCTCACTTCTATTTTGGACTGAGTCAAGATGTTGAGATAAATTTTCTTTGCTCAGTTGTAGTGTTTCGGAAGATGTTATTTGGACGCAGTAAAGCCTTACTAGAGTAAAGCCCGTTGTAGTGAAGCGAAGGGGGAGGGCATGCTTGGAATACTAGCGTAGACATTTAGGTACTAACATTACAAACAGTTTTCACAAAAAAAACAAAAAAAAAACAGTCTGGGTTCTTTGCCGTGTCCAGCAAATAAATCCGGTTACAGCCGGGGAGTTGCACACTGCTGCATGCAGACTACCATACAATCGCACCCCACATTTAGCATGACATCACATAAAACCATGACATTGTCGTGTCATGTGCTGTCAGTGTCGCACGGCGTCATGTCTTCACGAGACATCGCAGTGCCACGCGACAAAGCAATGTTTAAAGGAGACATTTTCCCGCTGGATTTAACGAAAGAATTTCCCAGCCACGACGACTTTACGAGGAACACACTCCGGGAGATCTGCCGCGGACCTTGTCAGTAACGGCTCTCACCTAAAAAATGCTGAATAACTGATTGCTGTGGGGAAACTTCAGTGCGTCAACGAAACTGAGGACGGTGGACAGGGCACTGCTGACAGGGATTGCGAATTGCCTCCACTCGTTTCACATTCAAAGGTTTTTGTCGGTGCTTCCGGCGCTGTTCGGTTCACGTGAGCACGTCCCTGCAACCGCGCCTGTCTGTTCCCTCGCATGTGGCGTGGCAGTCTTCAAGCCCGACGAGCTTCGTCAGGCCCTCATGCCGACTCTGGAGAAGCTGTACAGGCAGGACCCCCACTCGCTCCCCTTCAGGCAGCCCGTGGACCCCCTCCTCCTGCAGATTCCCGTGAGTTGCTCAGGGTTCCAGAGGCGGCCGGGGGCCCGGCCCACCGCCCGCTCTTCCCCGCCTTCAGTGACGACGACGCCGGCTCTTCTGTATTCTGTCCGTTGCGTGGCATTGGACACTGTTGGGGCTCTCGGTGCAAGTGCGTGACTTTGTCCAGCGCCTTATTTGTGCGTGCTCTCGTGCGTATGGAGGCCGGTTCGTGCATTGTGATAGACAGCATTGGATCCGCTTGTGACCGCTTAGGCCGCTTCAGACGGGGCAATTTCTCCCAGCAACTTGACGTCACAACACGGGCCGCCGGCGTTCACACGCAGCAACCAATTCCTGCATTTGGCTATCATCATTACATTTGATTTTTCTTGCTCTATATAGACAGTTATGCGCTATAACATGTTTTCATGCATTTAAATGGCATTGAGAATACTAACTTGTCTTTTTGAAACAATTTATTTCCAAAAAAACTATAAATTTCAAACCAGAACAAAGTCGTTAGTTGTCATCATCACCGGCACGGGGTATCGCAGGAAAATATTGCATCCCTGATTGGCTGCTGCTGCTTCAAACATCTTCGAATTGCTTCAAGTTGCTCGCTTGTTTGAGCCAGACCTGATTTCGGCAATTCATGCCGATCTAGGGAAAGCTAGGGAACAACCCGCCAGCAACACAAAAATGCTGAGAAAGTTGCCTTGCCTGATTGCACGTATTTCCTCATTTTTTTATGCATCATTCCTTCGTCGTGAGCTTGAAATAATTCTGGCAATGTTATAAGCGACCATTTATCGTAAATAGCGGGCGAAAATACTGTAAAACCATTAGTCTAGTTATACGCAGATTGTAAGGGTTTTCATGTTGCTGTTATATGGCGCAAGTGGTGCTCTCGTCACGACCAGTTGCTACACAGTCGATCACACTCGGACGCATATGTGCAAACCTGTTTTTAGGCCTAATGAGATCCTCATACAATAGTTGTGTCGTTTGCCTTGTGTGGGGGGTTGTATACGGACGTTTTCTGTCGGCGGACGTTGGGTCGACGAGGCGCGCGACTCGATTTGAACCAAATTTGTGCGTCCAAGCTTTCTTTTTTGTTTTCTGGGGGGAAAGGCTTCATTGGTTCGCTCAGTGACTTGGTTTGTCCTGTGTGTTCCGGCAGGACTACTTTGACATTGTGAAGAAGCCCATGGACCTGTCGACCATCAAACGAAAACTGGACACGGGTCAGTACCAGGACCCGTGGCAGTACGTGGACGACGTATGGCTCATGTTTGACAACGCCTGGCTCTACAACCGCAAGACCTCGCGTGTCTACCGCTACTGCACCAAGGTGAGACGCCCGGCCTTGCTTCCTCTGCAGGAGAGTTGGCAGTCCCCAATGGCGGGGGAAAAAAAGCCTAGGGAATCGCTGTGAAATGTGGGGAAAGTGTCACGAAGCTGGGAAAATTTGGGAAAGTTGTTGAAAGAGCTGGGGAAATTGGGGAATAACTCACTTGTTGCATGCTTTTAAGTTCCTGGTATGAATGTTTCATATGACCCGGCTTTGTTACTTCTGTAGTGAAGATGGTTCTCCGTAGTAGGGAAAATATTTCAGGAAGTAGGGGGAAAGCATTGTCAGAGACTGGGATATTTGGGAAAAGTGTTGCGAGAGCTTGAAAAATTAGGGAATTGTCTCTTCATTGCATACTTTCAAGCTCCTGGCTAGAGTATCTTGCGTGACATGGCTTTGTTACTCTGCAGAGGAGGTGGCGGTCCCCAAGTGGACACAAAATGAGGGAATTGCTGGGGAAATGTGCAAAAAAGCATTGTGAGGGCCAGGGAAAGTTGTTGTGAGATTGAGGACCTGGTAAATTTGGGAATAACCCTCACTTCATTGCATGCTTTTAAGCTCCTAGAGCGAATGTTTTAAGTTTGATTTTAAAGTAGGTCGTAATGAACAGCATGTCATTTTCGTCATTAATAATCTGGAGGCCTTTCTTTTTTTGCTTTGTTATACATAGCCACTGACAAAATAAGAACAGCAGGGGGGTCTCTTCCACAATCTTTCTACTTTTGATAATGCTTTGGCGTCTCACGAGCTTCGAGGGTGTGCAGCCAAAGCACAACAGAAGGCAACAAACACATGCTGTAAGCTGGAATACAAAGGAGAAGCCCTACGCCTCTTGTCTTGTCAGTGACTCTAGTAGACGCCCTGGTGAGAGTCTCGATCCTACCCATTCCATGCTTCGATAGAATCCGTCCAGTTTTGCAGAAATTTGAGATTGTTCAAGCTTGATGCGATCCTCTCTCGGTGTCTTGTGTGTGCAGCTGTCAGAAGAGTTCGAGCAGGAGATAGATCCCGTGATGCAGTCGTTGGGGTATTGCTGCGGCCGAAAGTTTGTGTTTCAACCGCAAGTTCTGTGCTGCTTTGGCAAGCAGCTTTGCACCATCCCTAGGGATGCCAAGTACTGGAGCTACCAAAACCGGTACCTAGCATTTTTTTCCCCCATCTCTCCCCCCCCTTCTCCCGGTTAAGGGGTGTACGAAAGCGGTGCATTTCTGACTCTTCGGCCCGTTCTCTTTGTCCGCTCCCAAGGTACACCTACTGCCAAAAGTGCTTTGCTGAGATTCCTGGTGATACCGTGACTCTGGGCGACGATCCAACTCAAGCCCAGACGTGAGTCGAGCTCTCTGCTTGGTCCGTATTACTTGCCACGTGCCTCATTGCCCTGATTGTGATGGTCTACTCTACCTAGCTTCACATAATATTCATCTTTTGTGGGGACTGTGACGAGCAGTTTAGACAAAAATCTTTTAGGAAAAGCGATAGGTGAAGGTGCGATGCTAAAAGGATTTGCATATTGGCACACGTGCAGGTCTTAGGCAACTATGAGTTGCATGCGTGCCAAAACGTAAGAAAACTTTAAAATGACGGCGTCGATTACAGGTTCTGTCGTAAGGGCCTTGGAGATAACCCGACATATGTTTATTATTCCTTCACTGGAGGTTACTGTTGGTAAACTGAAATGACCGCCAAGTGAGACCACTACCATTATTTCTTGGGTCTATAATTAAGAAGTTTTGGCCGACTTCGGGGTATGGGGAATGCTTTCTCGGCACTTGTTCCTGCATTGTTCACTGAACCTTGGCGCTTGGCGACACCACGCAGGACCATTCGCAAGGACCAGTTTGTCGAAATGAAGAACGACCATCTGGAGCTCGAGCCGTAAGTTCCCTCTTTCGTGCGTCTCTCTGCCTTCAAATTCTGTTCGGTCGGCGCGCTCGGTTGCGCTTATTTTGTTCACCTGTAGTGCCGTAGCCATTTTGAACTCTGCACGAGAGAGCGGCCCTTGGAGCGGCCACGGACGTCTCCTTGCGTGATATTGTTCTCGTGGGACTAATAGTGTACAATGCCGTAGCTGCTACGCCGACGGGACAGGAATGAATGGCATGTCTGTGGCATCCTCGTCGCATAACCCTCGAAAGCACGCTGATCGTTGTTGTTGAAACATCGATTTGCTAAACTTCTCGCGTTTAACGACGGTGAACGGTACGAGCGGGAAAAATGTGGGAAAACTTTCTTTGGTCGAAGAGTCTGCAAATTTAAGATCATCATTGTGACACATACGCCGGAAAGCCTCGTTGGAGCCTCGGTTATTGTGGGTTGTTTGTCTAAACCTTTGTGCATGTGGTTAAAGGGGCACTGACACATCAAAATCATATTTTTTTTATTATCCGAAACGGTCGAAAACGATGCCGGGACATTACCCTCAAAATTTGAAATTTGGGAATTCAGTATTCGTGAAGTAAAAAAACAATTTCCAAATGCCGAATTCGAAGTTCCCGCGCGATCGGCGCCGGTGCCTTGACGTCAAAAATTGCGGAGACCTGAGAGTCTCCTTTCCTGTCACCACTCCCTGCTGTTGCCATGGCGATCCAAAGCGAGGAGGAAAGGAGCGAGCGCCGGCTAGCGCCGGCGTTGCGGCGGACCGGTTTTGAGCGGTGTCGCCTGTTTTCCGTTGGAGGATACAAATCCAGGAGACGGCACCACAACGAACTCCCGATTTTTGGTATTTCAAAAAGAAGGGCCGTAGTGCGTTCGCAATTGCATTAAAAAACATGTTTTAGGATTGCCGTCATTAAATTTTATAAAAATTCCGCCTACAAAGCTTCTAAATTTCCTGATTTTTGACGTCACCGATCAAAAGAATCGAGGAGGCGAGAGGCGGGAAAATCAAACGCCAAAAATAAAAAGGCGCGCGTGCGTGCGGGAAAAATTTTTTTCGCGATGCGGTTTTTTTTGCGTGTCTATGGCCGCAACTTGCATCGTTTTAGACAATAAAAATAAATACGACCTTTGGGGTGTCAGTGCCCCTTTAAAGCATTGGCCCAATATGTATATTTTGTTTTCTATCATATCGAGTGCTAAAACTCCACCTTGTATCGGCCCCTCTGGGCTAACAGTGTCAATAAACATTGAGAGGCACCGGTTGTTGAAGTTGATGGAGGAAGTAAACTGAACGCGTTGTTCTGCGTCCCCCTCAGGTTCGTGGAATGCCTCGACTGCGGCCGCAAGCTGCATCAGGTGTGCGTACTTCACTTTGACAACATCTGGCCCGAAGGGTAAGCACCTTGTCTTTCCGCCGAGTCGTGCCGTCTGTCCAGAGACCCGGCCGTCTTGCTTTGGACCCGTCGCTAAATTAGGGAGACTAGACCCGTGACTGTGCGGTGCTGATGTGCTTCGTGCCTTCCCTGTTTCTGCGTTGCAGTTTCACCTGCGAGAATTGCCTAAAGCAGAAAGGAAAAAAGCGGAAAGAGAACAAATTCACAGCCAAACGTGAGTATGCCTTCTTTGTCCCTTCTTAAAAAAAACGGACTTGGAAGTACACTCTCGAACTTGAAAGTTGCATTCTGGAGGGTGCACTTAGGTTTATGCGGTTGTATAGTTCCGGACAGAATGAAAACGGCAGGCTGGTCTTTCGGTCGTCCTGCCTTTAGCTCAGGCGTCTCGTTAACTTCTGGCGTGCACATACGGCCAGAGACAACGAGCACTCGCCAGAGGCCGGGCATGCGAAAGAGACAGCCTGCCATTTTGATCCTGTCGTTGACTGTGGGGTGGGCACGGGTGTGTGCGCAGCTAAACGGACCCCGATTGACTGACGTGACAAATGTCTCTCCTCTTGCAGGGTTACCCTCATGCAAGTTGGGTAACTTCATAGAGAACCGAGTGAACTGCTATTTGAAGAAGAAGGACGCTGGAGCCGGGGAAGTGAGCATCCGGGTGGTAGCCTGCACCGACAAACTGGTGGAGGTGAAGCCCGGCATGAAGAACAGGTGAGTCGCCCAATCCAATGTCCAACGTTGTGACGTCAGGTTTACCGTCACGGGCAAAGCTGCAAAAAAGTTGACGTGGTTGCGAGCTTCGCCATTTTGTAGCGTCAGTGCGTTGCAACATGGCCGTTCAGGATGCCCGCTCTCTGTGAGGCCCTAAGCTGGACACTTGGCGAGATTTCTTACCGTTGCGATTGGCCAGCGTCACACTTGACCTAGCCGCTGGCCAATCGCGGCCTTCAAAAATTTCACCGAGTTTTTCGCCAAGTGACCATCTCCTGGAGTTGAACAGGGCTCGCGTACACACGCTGCTTTTATGTGTAGTTTGACGTAATGAGATTTCGATTTGTTCGTTTTAAATAATGTTTTGTCGTCTTTTCGAGCAAAGAATTGGCATCTGTGGTGTGGCCAGAACGTGGTTGATATTTAGACATAAAAGTAGGTGCTAGAATTTCGTTTCACTACCCCTTCAAAGACCCCAGGCTAGCAGTCGTACTGCACTGGCTAAATTTCACATCTACGGTGCAAACTAGTGTTGCTGTACCTCAAAGAAAGGCCGACCTTACACTGTCTAATGCCTTGCAAAATTGTCCATTGTCCGTTCTCTGAAGGCTATCCGTTCAACGCTTTTTTTCTGAAATGGTCTTTTCGAAGCTGCTCTACATGCTCCCTCAAATGGGGGAATGGGATAAAGCGTTGCGAAGTAATTTTACACGCGAGAAAAGTGGCTTTTCCTTTTCCATGCTCGCTTTCACTTTTGGAATTGCAACTTTGCAGTCTTTTAATAAAGTCACGGGAGCACTCACTGGCGGCGGGCCATATCCCGGAGCACCGCGTAATTATCGCCGAAAGTGAGCGCTTGTGCACGAAACTGTTCTCACTCGCAGACAACTCAACAGCGATCTGTAATACAGCGCCGATCAACCTGCCCATAAATAGGCCCGCAATATTATTAAAAGATTGCTACGCCGTGCCTGCGTCGTGCCAGAGCACTAGCTGCCCCTTTGAATGTTTTGTCGACAAGCCGCCTCTTTAGAACCCGACGCCTTTCCTCTCGCAGATACGTGGACACGGGCCACTGGCCCGGCCAGTTCCCCTACCGGGCGAAGGCACTGTTTGCCTTTGAAGAGATCGACGGGACGGACACGTGCTTCTTCGGGATGCATGTGCAAGAGTATGGGTCGGACTGCCATCCGCCCAACACCCGCCGGGTCTACATCGCCTACCTGGACAGCGTCCACTTCTTCCGACCTAAGCAGTACCGCACGGCTGTCTATCACGAGATTCTCCTTGGATACCTCGACTATGTCAAGCAGCTTGGGTGAGCACCTCTCGCGGCAGTGTCTTTATGTGGGAATCTTCCGCGCACCTCGCTAGTTTGTGTTGCTCACGGTGTAGCAGTGCCATGAGAGAGGACGTTGGTGGTGGAGTGTGGCTGTTCGTTCGATGTCGTAGCGTGCTGGACCAATAGTTTGTTGCGCAAGCTGAAGGAGGAGAAGGAGGGAGGGAGGGAGGGAGGGAAGACAAGCAATGCGCTAACTTCCCCCGTGCATGGCATCATAGATGCTGTGTATTTGCTGAATAATATAATATTCATGGAGGTATTTTAGTAGTATTTTATATGGAACAGCATATCAAAGAAAATAATGCGATGCCCCCTTAGGAGAGGTGCATGGATGAGGTCCTTCATACATTTGCAATTCTTTTGCCACATTGCATATTAGTTCAATAACAAATGCTGCTCATTAAAAAAAAATGATTAGGTGCAGTTGCACCTTCGGTGCATTTGATGGAAAGTCTAATCCAGGCAATTTTTAGTATTGTGAGCCGATTTTTATAATTTTTGCAAGGGCCAATGGCAGTAGCATTTTGCGTCTCAAAAAAGAACTAAAAAGAACCTTTCGTTGACCGTTGTCACGAAACACTCCTATTCGGTTCTTCTGTATTTTGAGCCTCGGACCCTCGCCAAGCTAGGATTTCCGGGGCTGTTGGGATTCTGCGCGAACCCCTTCACCTCGTGTCTTTGGTGCATGCTTGAGGAACCGTCTTATTCTCGCATTTGGACACAAACATATTCCTTCATTTTCGCACGTCGAAATGCCGCCTTCCGGGTGTTTCATGTCTGCTTCTCTCCTTGCGTGTTTGTCTGTGCAGTTTCGCAATGGCGCACATTTGGGCGTGCCCACCGAGCGAAGGGGACGACTACATTTTTCACTGCCACCCTCCGGAGCAGAAGATCCCAAAGCCCAAACGGCTACAGGACTGGTACAGGATGATGCTGGACAAGGGCATCATCGAGAGGATCGTGCTAGAGTACAAGGTGGGCCCCACGTTTTCGTCACCGGCGCGCTCCGTAGGCCAATAGTAGAAACCAGTAATTGCAGGGCCCCGGCCAACGGTGATCTTATCTTGGCACAATTGGCGTTACTTAGCCACGGCGGGTGATAAGCAAACATTGCTGATTGGGAAGGACCCCTGCGATCACAACAAGCCTTTGCAGGTCACAAAATCTAAAACAAGCATTTTTTTGTCTTTTTTTTTTTATTGCGCATTGAAAGTTAGTTTATTTTTTGTTTTCACCCAATTGGCCTTCGATTTTGGGTGGGCTATCTTGGAGTATTACGTTGGGTATGAGTCTATTCAATGACTCAGTCTTGTGCCTCATGTATAAAACAGTGCTTCCAGGATCTGCAACCTTCATGGCTTACGATGGAGATCTTAAACGAGAGGTGGTCTTGTCCGAGGTGGAGTTATTTTCCCGGGTGCATGTGCGAGGATACTGAAAGCATCCGAGAATAAGGACCAGGAAGAGGGGAGTGAAAATGGAATGGGTGACGCATGCAACGAAAAACATGCCAAGAAATGTCCCCCCCCCCCCCCCCCCCCCCCCCCAAAAAAAAAAACAAAACCAAAACAGTACAGTGTTTTGTCCACCGCAAAAATAAACTATGCACCACCGAATGCTCATTGCCAGCCCGAAATGTAGCGGTAAAGGTCCGAACCACGAACCAGGTGTCAAATTTTTGGAACCAACCGTTTATCTTATTCAAAAGTTATGAGCGATTCTCTGAAATTTTTAATGGGTAAATGGCTGCCAATGGGCCTTCTATAATTCACTAAGCTTCATGGTACCACTTACCGAAAACGGGCAAAAATAGACCAGATTTTTTTCCTGGAAAATGTCGAAAAATCGTTTACAAATTTTAAATAACAATTATGAAATTTTGGCATCTGGTTTGGATAGGGCTATGTTTGGGCGGAGAATGAATGTTCGCTGATGCATAATTTATTTATGCGGTAAAAACCCATAGAGTTATTATAATGTACGCTAGAGGTTCAACTGGCGCTAGTGTGCTGCTGGAAATTGAAGCAGACAGCAACCAGTCCGAAATTGACTTCCAGTAATGCATTTCTATGGGAAAAAGCGAGTGTGTTTTTTTCTCTGCGCTCGATTATAACAGCAAATATCACGAACAATTCGTGCGCTCTAGGTAGCTTGGAACATTTCTTAGTCACGCAGACAAAATAATTGGTCAGTTACAGCGTTTTTACTTGAAATTCGTGGCACGAAAAACGGCGCTAAAACCGCTTCGTACGTGTATTTATGTGCACTGTCGGACACTGTTAGCGCGAGCACTGCGTCGGCGCCTTCCAGCATGGGGGATATACGTGCCAAACGAACGAAGGACATGTGGAAAACCAAGAGACGGCAAGAACTACGCAATTACACTGGATAAGTAACTCCTTGTGCGTGCAGACAATCAAAAATAAATTGAAAGCCACGTAATATAGTCAGATTTGCAATAAATAAGTACTGCTTTATTCTTACTGCTCCCAAATATGCGCGAAGGTGCATGTTCTGGGTTCAAATCATCACCCCCACGCTCCAGACCTTTGCAAATAGGGAGAAGCTAGAGAACAGGTGCCCGAATAAAACTGCCTGACATAGGAAATAATAAAACGACACCTTTCGTAGCCCACATACTTTATTTTTTAACAGGTCATAAAGATGCACGACGGAGTCATTTTCGTAGGGTGACAGGACGGGCATATTAGCAATATATAAGCGCCATCGTAATGCTAGCGAACCTTGAACGCACTCTACATTCCTTTCGATTGTTATTTTGCTTAGAATCGTCGCTCATTTTTACATACCTGCCATGGAACATAGGTTTGGGCCTGAAATATAGCGAAGTTTAACATCGTTCAGTGGTAAAGAAAAATGCTGTGACTAAAGCAATTACACTTTCACAATATTAATAAAGGTGCATATTATCCGGTACTACTAAAATAAGAAAAGTTATTCGTGTCATTTTCCAGTGAAGAGACAAAATTCACGCGCGGTTTCCCTAAGGAATGCACAGGAGCACTGCAAAAGTAGACTGGTTGCTGTCCGCTTCAATTTGCCTCCCGGAAGTCGCTTAGACACTACCGCCAGTTGAACCTCTAGCGTACATTATAATAACTCTATGTAAAAACCTATAAATCATTTTAGGGGGACACCTTGTAGGTTATGTTGCGACACTTGCGGCATGCATGCGTGCGCACGTTAGCCATACGACACGGACGACATGCGCACGCGTGTATTTTCGGCAAACAGGCAGATGCTGCAACGTATGGGCAAGAGCACGATATATCCGCGAAGGTGGCAATGTCGGGACATTTGGCGACGCATTGTCCTAGAAGTAATAGTTGCAAGCCAGGGGCTCTAAACTCGTCAAAGCACAAAGTTGGGGTCGAAGTTCATGGGGCGCACCGATTGGGCTATCACGACGATGACTTTGCACCTTTGTCGGCAGGGTCCAAGCGGCACGCTCCGGAAACTTTCGACTCCAACTTTGTGTCTGATGAGTTTAGGGCCCCAGATGCGGATAGAATAATGGTGCTAGGAAAGTATGTACACAAAAATGAAAAAAGATTTTCGAGTCTGTTCATGTCGAGCTCGCCGGTAAAAGGAGGTGCGTTAGGACTCCATTCCTACGCTTATCGCATAAGGAATTCAATACGTTACGTCGTCATTGCTATGTTCTGACAGCGTTTTTGCAACATTTGTGCCCATGGCCGACACATGCGGAACGTCCTGGTGGTCGGGGAGTGCGCTATATTTTTGGCAGCTGGCTCGGCGTACGACCGTCGCAGTAATTGCCTTAATTATTGAACCGATTTTCTTTCGTGCGCGTTGTTTTGAGGGGTGTTGTGCAGCTTTGAGGCGAGCTGCGAGTATAAAAACTGGAAGGAGAGGAGGTGGAAAGTTTTGGGGATGGCCGACCCGTCGCGTGCCTGTTCCATGGGCTCGCCAGAGGTCTTAAACCGGAGACCCTGCGAGACTGGCAGAGGTCTGTTGTACGGAAGACTGTAAGACCGGCAGAGAGACCTCTCGGAAGGGAGGGCTTCGTAGGGCCGCCAGGGATCTCTGGAAAAGGAGGACTCCGTGAGACGAGCGTGCGTTTCTTCTGCAGGACATTCTGAAACAGGCCACGGAGGACAACCTGACGAGCGCCTCGGAGCTGCCCTACTTCGAGGGGGACTTCTGGCCCAACGTGCTGGAGGAGAGCATCAAGGAGCTGGACCAGGAGGAGGAGGAGAAGCGCAAGGCGGCCGAAGCCCTGGCCGCCTCCGCCGCCGCCTCCGAGGGCTCCCAGGACGGAGAGCCTGAGGGCACTGAGGTGGGCGGCCGACACTGTTTCAATTGAGCGCAAATCACAAAACAGGTCAGGGGACCGGTGGGGAAGACTCAAGAGGGAGGGTGCCACGGCAATTGTACTTAGGCTTTATGTATTACTTTTTTACAGCGGTAGCTGTTACGGGTTCTTCCCACCACTGGAAATGACGACCGGTGTCAATGTAGTAGGGCATCCGTCGTCGATATCGACAGACACTCAAAAGAGAACACCCGCCGTCGCAGTGTACTCGGGGTTCGATCCTGGGTGTGCTGCGCGTGCGAAGCGGGCGTCTTACCTCGAAGCTACGCCGTGGGGCGATCTGCTTTATAAAAGCTATTTGACGAACACACGTGTGCTTACGAGTCTCGCATAGCGCTCGCCAGAAAGCCACGGTTGCTGCGACGTCGCGATAAAAACGATTATTTACCATTCTTAATTAATTTAAAATTTAATCGGAGTTAATTGTAGAAATGAAAAAGGTTTCAGCTAAGTGGCCCACGTTGCCGCCCGAGTAAAAGGCTTCGGCCGTTTCCATCCATCGAACACCTCCTGGAAAACAGAGCCTGCGCATTATGTCGTTGTCGTTGGACCCCCAAAGCGCCCCGAGCAGCGAACGCGCCGAAGCTTGACGGGAATTACAGTGCAAAGCGTCTTTTGGCGTCTCTGTGAGACGCGATGGCAGCGCCAGTGCCGTCTGTCGCAAGGAGTGCGGGCTCGTGAGAATGAAGCCAGGAGCCACGCTGCTGTCGAGACCTCACGGTTAGTGAATGCGATGCCTACGTCCGACGACTTCGCCGCGACGTGCCGCAGCTGTTACCGTTACGGTACTGTAGTTTCACGCAAAACTGCTCTTCCCTTTTTTTAGAAATTTGCCTGCAATTGTTTAGCACAATCCAGTCTAATCCAAGTCGCCGTGATCGTCATTCCCTTTTGACCTCTGACCGTTAGTCTGGATGATGCCGGAAAGTGGAGGAGGGAAGCCGATATACTGGCGGTTATAATGTGTTGTGCTGGGACAGGGGCATTGAACGCATTAGGCAAGAGTCGGAAGAATACAGACAAACCACTATACTCCGTTTGCTTCTAAGCTCACAGTGCAGTGGAAGCTACGTGCTCGTTGGGCCAGTCGTACGTTGATATCTTTCGGCACGCCGTCACGCTCCCGTTCATACCCACGCGCAGTGAACGAGGATCAGATGAGGAAAGGGAGGCAATCGATTGGTCCAGTAGGTGCATAGCCCCCCCACACCGTCCGCTGAACGGAGTATAGCGTGAAAGGGATGACACTATGAGGATATAGACATGGTAAAGGATGGTGGAGGTGTGCCTTTATAGGTATTTAGTTAGTTTTTCTGAAATTCCTTCTAGGTGTAGGAATCTGAGAAAAACTGACCTCACTCTTGTGAGTTCCTGCCACGGTAATGTAGAGGGCTTGTTGGAAGTTCACTTTTTGGAAAGTTTGGTTTCCTCCCTCTGGACTTCCATGGATTTGGAGCGTACCAAACCAGATTTTCTTCAATATCATTGTCGTCCGCGGGTGTCTCTTAGCGGCCGGCGATTGTTTGACCCGATCTGACCCTGTCTCGTCACCGTTTCAGCTGGGCGAGAAGAAGGGCCAGAAGAGTGGGCGCAACAAGAAGGCTAACAAGAGCAAGAGCAACCAGCGCAAGAACAACAAGAAGTCCTCTGTGCCCCACACGGGCAACGACCTCTCGGCCAAGATATACTCCACCATGGAGAAGCACAAAGAGGTGGGTGCCGCACTTCCCGCCTGCTGAGCCTGGAGGCAGGGTTTCTTCTTACTCTAGTTGACCCGCGGGATTCGTAAAATCCCGAGAGATAGCCCACCTTAATTTGAGTGAAAATCGGGTGAAAATAAAGAGCTGGCTAGCTTTCGGTGCACAATCGAGAAAAGTTAAAAATATGCTATTTTTACATTATACGTCTTTCAGCCTTGTTATCGCTGTGAGGGGCAATGAAGCAGAGATGACTGTACTTCCAAGTCAGCAACGTTCTCTTATATCCCGCCATAGCTAACTAGACGCTTTTATGCCACGGTCATCATTGGTTTGAACACTATGATTACTAGGAGTGGGCTATCTTTCGGCATTTAAAAGAAAATAATGGATCAAGCCTAGAATAGGGGGCAGGTTATCTTTCGGAGGCGGGGGAATCTCGGGATTTTATGGTACACGTTCATTATCATTATTTCTTGCTCTCAAGTAGATGTAGTTGACCCGAAGGTTTCTAAAGTGCACAAGCCGCAGAAGTGCATGGCAGGTTAGGTCTTTTTTTCCCCCTAGGGCTGTTGAGTTTAAGACTCCGAAATGTGTGCGTTAGGGTGCCGAACTTCATCTATACTTAGTTTTACTTCATGATGGATGGCGGAGGACGCTACGAATGGTCGGAGCGTATCCAGTGCCGTGTGGGTGTCCTTGACTTTTGGGAGGGGTGCAGCGACGCCCCTAGGCGAATTGTCGCGTGATACGTCTGCAGCACCGAATTGACTGGGGTGACTTGTAGTGTCCGTCGCTGTTCATTGTAGGGTGAAATGGTGTATAACACTTGTTTGCCCAGAAACTACAATGCAGTAGACTCTTTTTCAAACTTCGAGAAGCGACAAATTTTGTTTGAATAATCAGAAATTCATTTAAATATGATGCAAGATAAAATTATGATTTGCCATAAGAATGGCTACAGATACAAAACGGATATTAGATGATTTCGTCCGCATAGGCGTACGATCATAAGCAGGTATGCCAAACACGAAACGTTTGTGAAATGTACGACGTAAGTTTATTTATCTCTCAAAAATGTTGTTTATAGTGGGCTGTTTAAAGCAGCACATGACAATTCAAACCGAAATTAAGTTTGTTCGTCGGGCCAAGAAGTTGTCTGATGTGGACTATCAATCAGGGGACGCATGGGCAAGGAAAACGGGCACCTTGCGGCAGTTTGCATAGTAACTTGCGCGGACGCTGTGACGTGGACCTATATGCCATGCCGCCACGTCACAGCGTCTGTGCAATTCGCTATAAAAATTTCCGCGTGGTGCCCGTTTTCATAGCTCATCGTGCCCTGCGTGAGTTTCGCTGAGCGCACTTCTCACTGAGCTCTGGTGCACTGCAGAGAAGCAACACCTGCGGCAGCAAGCTCCGCTGGTGTTGCCTCTCTGCAATGCACCGGTGCACGGAAAGAAGCGCGCTCAACGTGGTTGCGAGAACAAAAAGTATGAATTACGCAAAAACGCCGTTTGTGCTACGGGCTGCCAGGTAAACAGCCACTTTGTAAAAAGGTACTATAAAGCTCGGGCGAAAATAATGGCAGCATTGTTTGGCACGCCACGGCGCCGTTGACACGGGCGGCGTCCCAATTCCTCCCTCGCAGGTGTTCTTCGTGATCCGGCTGCACTCTGCACAAGCGGCGGTGAGCCTGCCGGCAATCCACGACCCGGACCTGCTGATGCAGTGTGATTTGATGGACGGCCGGGACGCCTTCCTCACCCTGGCCCGGGAGAAGCACTACGAGTTCTCCTCCCTACGCCGAGCCAAGTTCTCCACCATGGCCATGCTGTACGAGCTGCACAACCAGGGCCAGGACCGCTTCGTGTACACCTGCAACACCTGCAAGAGCCACGTGGAGACGCGCTTCCACTGCACCGTCTGCGACGACTTCGACCTGTGCGTGGCCTGCCACGAGCGGGAGGGACACCCCCACAAGATGGAGAAGCTGGGCCTGGACCTGGACGACGGGACGTCCCAGTCGGACCCCAAGCAGAGCAACCCGCAGGAGTCCCAGCGGCTGTCCATCCAGCGCTGCATCCACTCGCTGGTGCACGCCTGCCAGTGCCGCGATGCCAACTGCCGCCTGCCCAGCTGCCGGCGCATGAAGCGCGTCGTGCAGCACTCCAAGAGCTGCAAGCGCAAGACCAACGGCGGCTGTCCCATCTGCAAGCAGCTCATCGCGCTGTGCTGCTACCACGCCAAGCACTGCCAGGAGGCCAAGTGCCCGGTGCCCTTCTGCCTGAACATCAAGCACAAGCTGAGGCAGCAGCAGCTCCAGCAGAGGCTCCAGCAGGCGCAGATACTGCAGCGGCGCATTGCGAGCATGGCGACCATGCAGAGCCGGGGCGGGGCGGCCCCGCCGCAGGCGCAGCCGCCCCCGTCGCTGCCACCGGCGCCGGCGCCCCTCGCGGGGGGCGGTGGGCCCATGCAGCCGGGGGCCGGGGCCAAGCCAGCGGGTCCGCCCGTGGGAGCGCTGCAGGCCGTGCAACAGGTGCGTCTGGCGATCCACGGTTTTCTGTTTCGTGCCGGCTGAAGGGGTTCCGGCCAAAATTGGCCGTTTTGAGGTAGAGATTGACACGTGGAGTGCATCCTACCATGTGGCAGTTTGTGACTGCAGCTGCCAGACATGATGCGTGGAGGTTTTTGGGTGTTATTGGGGGGGAAAACATGGACGGTCTTTATATTTAAATGGCAGGCCATAAAAATTCAGCGAGCCTTTGGATGGCACTTATTGAAGCTTAGGATATGTGGAGGGTAGGCCAAAGCACTGCATCATCGTAATATTGGGTTTTCTGTCTTTTGTTTTTTATTAAGGGATGCATTGAATTTAGGAACTGAAGTCCGGAAATTTTTAACCGCACTGTCAGTTCGGGCATCCTTCTTTTCTTGGCCAGTCTTGCGCCACAATTCAGCTCAATCACAGTTAGAGCCTAAGGGGAAACCTGACAGGAATCGTGCACATTCCTAAAAGCTGGAAGGCTGTAGTTAACACGCTATGTGATTTACCTGCAACATGCTGCTAACATGTTAACATGCTGTGTGATTGTAGCAATGTTTTATGTAGCCCTTTGTGGTTCTATATAAAGAGATGAAGATATGTGCAGGAAATAAGCATGCATCACTCCTAGAATAAATTTCATACTTCTCATTATATGAAGTCTTTTTTTTATCCGTCCTGGTCTTAGTGCATTGTGCGCTTTCTTTCCTGAGTTTGTGTTTCTGGTTGTTTTGCCATTAGCTGTGCTCCAACCCCAAGCTGGCAGTTCGGTGCAAACCAGCAAGACACTCGGACCAGTCATACATCGATCTTTCAGCAGTGATCATGCTTCGGTTTATGCTTAAAGATTGGCAGGTGGTGAAAGGGGGAGACACCCACTGCAATACCAGTGTAGGATTGGACGAAGTACAGGCGGTCAGTCCCCGTGCTCACCGGTCTGTCCGCTGGCCCCACTGCCGTGCAGGTACAGGCAGCGGCGGCGCGCCAGCAGGCTCCCCACCTGGCCCCGCCGGGGGGCTACGGCAAGGGGGCTCCCCCCCTGCAGAAGCCCCTGGCCCCCGCAGGTCCCCGCATGATGCCGATGCGCTGGGAGAGCCCGCCCTACGGACAGCCCCCACAGCAGGGCCTCGGGGTGGGGCCCCCCATCCGGCAACAGGGCCCACCCCCCGGCCAGATGGTGCCCCCCGGGGCCCAGATGGGGCCCCCCAACGTGGGCGGGCCCCAGCGGCCCAGCCAGATGACGCCTGCCCTGCAGCAGCTCATCCAGACGCTCAAGTCCCCCGCGTCGCCCCAGCAGCAGCAGCAGGTGCTGCACATCCTCAAGTCGAACCCCCAGCTCATGGCGGCCTTCATCAAGCAGAGGAGCCAGCATCAGCAGCAGCAGCACCAGCAACAGCAGCAGCAACAGCAGCAGCAACAACAACAGCAGCAACAGCAGCTGATGCTGGGCGGACCCCCGCAGCCGATGCAGCAGCCTCAGCAGCAGCAGCAACAGCTCCAGCAACAGCAGTGGCTGCAGAAGCAGCAGCAGCTGCTCATGATGCAGCGGCAGCAGCAGTTTCAGCAGCAACAGCAGCAGCAGCAGCAGGGGGGCGCGGGGCCCGGAGGCGCCTACCAGCGTCCCCCCGCGCGGCACTTCTACCAGGGGGGCCCCACGGGGCCCGGCAGCGACGGCTACCCGCCCTTCGCACCCCCGCTCAAGCAGAGCCCCCTGAGCCCCCAGCAGCTGATGCAGCAGGTGCGGTCGCCCCCCCCGGGCCAATTGGTGCGCTCCCCCCAACCCTCCCCCCGCCCCATCCCGTCGCCACGGCAGCAGCCCATCCCTTCGCCTCACTACCCGAGCCAGACGCACTCGCCCCACCTGGGCGGCGGTCTGGTCGAGGGCCCCCCCCGGGGGCGACCTGATGCTGCCCCAGGGCGGGCTGGCTCCCCCCGGTGGCCCCAGCCCGGGGCCCGACCTCACCCCGCAGCAGCTGGCACCCCCGCAAGGCTCGGACGGTTCGGAACTCCTCACCCCTCAGGAGCAGCTCAACAAGTTCGTGGAGAACTTGTAGCAGCGCTGCTCCGTGGTGTACATAGCGGGGGGGGGTGTTTCCATCGCCGGGTGTGGGGGACGTTGTGCCAACGCCGAAGACTGGGACACTAGCCGGGGGTCGTCGTCCCCCGTTCCCCCACCGGACACTGTACAGTTCAACTCCTGCATCGGTTTTTTCGTGCTCCCCTTTTTATGGATCATCGGACCCTCTCTCTTTCTCTGCGGGCGGCAGCCTTCTCCGGAGGATGGACGTCTCCGCCGTGCGCTGCGGCCGCCCCTCATCTCCACTGTAAATTCATCCGCTCCCCCGCCGCCTCGCTCTGTATTATTACTACTATTATTATTATTATATTATTATTATTATCGTTGTAAATTTCTTTTTCGTCTAATTTTAAGAAGCGGTTTGTGCGCGCGTGGAGGCCACGGCTGGCGAGAAGGTCAGCCTTTGTCTCGGCTCAGCAAAGGAAGTCTGAATCGTGTCACCGGTTAAGTTAAGAAAGAAAAGCGAGTGCTGCCTTCCCCCCTTTCTTGTCTCTTTCCCGCATTCCTTCCCGTTCCCCAATGAAGCGGAGCCGGTGGTCACACGCGGCGCATTTTTCGGGAGGCGGCCCGTGCGGTGCATTTGAGTGCTTTTGGACTTTTTTTTTCCCTCCCTTTTTTTACTTTCCCCACATCATGGATGTGTCTGTTTATCGTGACCCCTTTCCCCCCCCCACCCCCTTTCGGAGACATTTTTTACAATGGGGTGGCACGGTGCCACCCGAGGTTATTTATTACTTAGTTTTCCAGGCAGACATATTTTCCCAAGTCACCCGTTCCTCCTCCCCAGATCGTGGCGTATTATTTTTCATTGTTTTCTTCTTTTTTTTTTAACGAGGGCTGTACATGAGTGCGTGTGTGCTTAAGGGCTGGAATTCGGTGTGCCTGTCGTCTGGCGTGCGGGTAGACCCGGTCATTTTTTTTTTTTTTGGCCCCCGTCCTCCGGCGATAGACGTAAAAAGAGAAATCGTTTGCATATGAAATAAATCGGGATCACATTCCACGTTGCCCTAAAACCCCACCTCCCTGTCGTCGCGATGACTCGCAATTTTTTAAGGGGGAGATATGGGGAGGGAGGAAAGGTCGGCGAGGACAGCGACATGAATGCGTGGAATGTTCACTGCCACCGGTTGTGCTGATATCCAAAGCTAGACACGACGGGTGCGGGGGCGCGGGAGGCCGAGGGCATAAGGAAGAAGTGGTGCTGCGATGCAGGAATCGAGGGGTCGATAACGAAGGCGATTTTGGGGAGGCGTAGGGAACCCCGTGCGACCGTGGGTTTTGTCATCTCGAAAACATTGTCCTCTTTTTCTGCGATGAAAGCCGTAAGAAATGAAAAAAAATGGTGGCCGAATTTTGTCTGTTTTGTACATTCATCCCCCTAGAGCCGCCACTTGGTTGTGTGGCGTCTGCATTGTACATACTGTACACATTTCATGTCTACCGATGGAATAAAATTAGGTACGTTAATAGATGGCTGTTTCATTTCGACCGTGGAATGCCCGACTGGTCGGGGGTGCGGTTGCCGACAGAGTGAGAACAGCAGGGTGTGTCTTTTGAATGCCTGGCTTCCAGCATGCATTTTGGAGGTGCTGAAGCACTGTCGGAGGTAGGAGGCTCACACTTGACTTTGGCACAAGAGTTAATCTTGATGCAGAAAAAGAATCTACATAATAGGCTGGGGAGGGTAAAGCAGCAAATTCTTTGGAGTGAAATATTGGACAGCATGTTGCATTTTAAAACGCTGGCCGTACATTTGGAAAGGTGAAAAATGCGGCCATTACGTAAAGGAATAGGACCGCAATGTCTTGTGCGAGGTCATGTTTAGAGAAGACAAGGGATCATCCTGTGGACCACCTGTGGGTCGGCGGAGACATGGAGGACCCCGTTCGTGGTGGGTTGAAGGGTGACGTATAGGTTAATTAGGATAATGATTTAATGTATAAAACTAGGGGCTAGTGTGAAGTAGACTTGTTTCATCGTTATTTCGCGTGGACTATCGCCGCTCCGAGGAGCCGGAGGAAACTAGTCACGCGCGACGGGACCGCCACCCCGGGAAAGCAGAAGGAAAGGAAACTAGGCACGCAAGTGGGCTTGGAATGACGACAAAAGGAGGGCGGTGCGAGCGTAGACATGGCCGACGCGGGTCGGACAGCGGCAAGTCTTAGAGAAACCTTTATTGCTACATGATAATCACTGATCTTGAAAATGGTGCCTACTGATAACTAATCTACTGAATAGACCCTATTTCTAAATCGCCCAAGCATCAAGGAGAATGCTGGGAATGGTGTTCCACGCGCCGCACGTGCCGGCGTCTGCAGCAGTAATTGTTCTAAAGCAAAAGCCTAAAACACACACACACACACATATATATATATATATATATATATATATATATATATATATATATATATATATATATATATATATATATATATATATATACAACGGGCATGGTGACGGGAGAACGAAGGGGTAAGTATATATCAGACAAAAAAACAAAACAAAACAAAAAAAAACCTTAGTGAATACAGCAACAACGGACGATTTAATCTTCGACGTTTCGGCCGGAGTCCGGCCTTCGTCAGGAAGCTCCTGACGAAGGTCGGACTCCGGCCGAAACGTCGAAGATTAAATCGTCCGTTGTTGCTGTATTCACTAAGGGTTTTTTCCTTCTCAGTTATATATATATATATATATATCAGTGTGTCGAACCGAAAAAAATACGGGTTCGGTTACGGTTCAGGTTCAGGTAAATTTATTTTGTTCCGGTTCAGTTCCGGTTCGATTAATTCTATCCGCGAACCGGTTCGGGGCGCTGATATAAATTATTATAAAAATTATAAATGACAAATTGCAACATCAAAATAAATTACAAATAAAACATCTGAAATCAGCACATACGAAACGGGATACATCGTAGTGTAAGGCTCAGGGATTTCTACCAGGAATGGTTTCTTTATGTGCACTCAAAGGTTACCTCACCGACGTTTACGTATTCGGACTTCATCTAATTGGGTCCGACGCAGTAGCTGTAAAATCCGCGACCTCCTTACAAACCCACTTACAAGTAGAACTCGCTAACTATCCCGCCACCTCGGCGTTTAAGCAATTGAAGGAACAGTGGGGAGAAAATACAGCTTTCTTTATTTGAACTAGCCTTCGGTAACTCAAATTAGACCCGATACAGAATATGAAAAACACTTCAACGAACGCAACGCCAGAAGGACGTAATAGGATAAATATTAAAATAGAAGAGTTCGCTGTCTCACAAATATGCTAGCTTCTAAGTGCCTATACGAAACCGGATGCATTATTATCAAACTCCACAGCCTTTTCTTTTCTCATTCCGATGGAAGCAAGCTTCAAGAACTCGCGCGTTCTAGAAACGTGTTATGAAATGAGCACACAGCAGCATTTAGGATTTACGAGATTGTAGGAAAATGTAATCCCGTGACGCGATTTTTTTTTTTTTTTTTTTTTTTTGCACAGTTTTCCAATTTTTTTTTTTCTTCCGTGCAAGCCGCCACCAGCGCAATACTGGTTCCTATGTCAAGATTCATGGATGCAGCGTTTATATTCCTAAGACTGAGTGGAGAAGAAAAATATGTAAGCGAGGTGTGTGTCAGTTGACGGCACTTAAAAAACAAATGGCATTGATAGCACATTCATTGTCAACAGCGCGTGGCCGAACCGTTTTGACATGAGCCGGTAACCGTTATTTTTTTTTCCGGTTCAGTTCCGGTTCGGGTTCATCGCGATAACAATATAACGGTTCGGGTTCGGGTTCAGTTCCGGAAAAAAATACCGGTTCGGTTCCGGTTCGACACCCTGATATATATATATATATATATAATTGTCTGTTTTGACTGATGAGGCAGGGCTTGGCGGACCCTTAGAACGCTTTCACGAACTCTCCCCCTGTCTTTGAGAACCATGCACTGCCTTTACTAAGGGCTAACGGGATACGGTGGGCGTGCAACATCACCAAGTACGTGTACGTGCGCAGCCTGCACACGAGGGGACTCGTTCATTTATTCTTATTTATTGTTTACTTCAACTCCCAAAGGTCATCCTGGCTATAATTTTGGAGCAGGATCAATCTGGATGTAAGGGAATTTGGTCCAGCAGTTGAAAGGAGAGTGTCGTTACAATTGTAGGCTAGGGATGGCGCTAAAGTAGAGTATCGCAATGGGTGCTCCAAGGGCGGCCATGTTGGATCCAAGGCAGCACTGCGGGAAGCGACCGCCGCTTCTGCAGGAGACCCGAAGGAGTGGATGGCGTGACGGTATGCGGAGCATAGTCGGGGACACTACGCGCGTGTGCTGTCGTCCCGTCACTTGTCTCCTGTTTCTCTGCATGCCTTCGGTAGAACTTAGTAGCCGACGAAAACGTCGTCCTTTCGCAAGCCGTATGGGAAGCAGACGACACGAAGGACCAGACAACAACGCTGCGCGTTGTTGTCTGGTCCTTCGTGTCGTCTGCTTCCCATACTTTTGGAAACGTGTTTTAAAGCACCGCTCGCATTATAAAACAACGCAATTATACTGCACCCAGTGGCTGCACATAATGTTCAATGGTCAAGGAACCTTCCAGCCTGTTCGACTTTAGTGTAGAATGTATATTTAGAAAACGCAGAGCGAGAAACATGCTCCTCTCATTACACGGGGTATGCGAGGTCGCTTTCCCGCATGAAGTCTGGATACAGCTCAACGCACAGGACCGCTTCTCTGCGAATACGGAGTTGGCGGCGAAAGGAAAAGGAGTGCGCGCAAGCTACCTCCTGTTGCAGAGGACAACCGCTACGACACCGCTACATGCCACCCATTCTCGTTGAGATTCATTCATATGCATCGTTGTGAGCACTGAGCAGTTGAGTATGGCCTTGGTATGGCTATGGTGCCCGGAACGCTTCTCCGACTGGGGTGTTTACCGCGTCCAAAAATGTGGTCCCTCGAGTTCCGCTTGATGACGTTATAAAAGTGCCATGCTATCGCTGTCCGCGATCCCGGCGGCGTCAACTAGAGCAGCGGTGGTGAATGTGATAGACGCTTGTTCTGCTGCATGTCGCTCTACAGCTTGGCAGTCCGCGGAAGCTGCGGCAGCCATGGTTGCGACGCCACGACGACGGTGATACCCACATTCGCTCGTGCTTTTCGCCAGTATTTCTACGATCAACCGTCAGGATCCCGACATCCGACAGCATGACACCCCGACTTTTGTGACGTCATTTGTGGGCAGTTCCGCGCCACTTCTGACGCATTGGCGGATAGGACGCTAAAGGTCGGTCCAAACACGCTCGCGAAACGTCGCCCGGAATAACGCAAAAAACAAAACCCGCAGTTTCTTTTTTACAGCGGAGCTGTTAAAGGGGTACGGAAACAAAAATTGAAATATTCAGATTTCGTTCGGAAATGAGTCAAGCATGACGGATAATAACCGTTAATGATAATCGCACGTTTGTATTTTGAACGATTGGCCATATTTTTCGTTCCAAACGGTGCACTCGAGCAAGCGCTCGAAGAGAAAGGAACGGAGAGCGCGACGCATCATGGGATATCCGGCGCAAACAAAAACAGAAAGAAAAGATTTCCCGCGTTCGTGGAGTAGCAAGGCAGACGTGGTTATGAGCTTTGCCCTTGGTGGCGTTGTCAGCGTTGTGATGCTGTCAATAGCGTCAGCGCATTACAACCGAGCCGCTCGAAGTGCCCGTGGGGTGACGAGCGTGTGGCTGGCCCAAGGAGCACGTAGCTTCCACAACACTGTCAGCTTAGGGCTGAACGAGGTGGGGCTGTGTCCAGTTGCACGAACGAGGGTCCGAGAAAGAGGGGAGTCCTTCCTTTCCGTCTTCTTGGACCGTTTGGTACAATGCGCGACTTGTGAGTTGAGGAGGAAAGCTAAGAAGGAAAATGTTAAAATGCCAAAGAGCGGCGCTGCTCCGAAGGAATCTGCTACGTCACGACTACGTAGCAGATTCCACAACGTTGCTAGACTACCTCCCAAATAGGCTCCGCATGCATCCACCAGGTGCACATTGAAGATCGTTTATTTAGCTTTAAAAATAGTTTTCTTGTGCTTTTCAACGGAAGACTGATGTTTTTGAGGTTAGGGTGCAACATGCAACACATTAAAGCCAGAAAATGAGCGCTGAAATTTCGTTTCCCTACCCCTTTAAGGGTTAGTTTCCCCAGGATCGTGTCCGGTACCAAACAAATGTCGACACCCTTGGTCGACACAACACTCTGGTTGCCGTCGTCGTTCATAGATGGCGGTAGCTGTCCAGAGTGTTGTGTTTGCCGTTTGTCTGCTTGCCGCCGTCGCTCATAGATCGTGGCAACCTTTCCAGCCTCGGCAACCAGACAACTGGTTGCTGCCGTCGCTCATAGATGGCGGCAACATTTCTTCGGAGGAAGAAGAGCGGGAGCGGAACGAGCGGCGATGTGCGCAGCAACGCAAATGGTTCCGCAACCGCCGCTATCGCCTAAAGTTCCACCAAATACCGTGGAAGCCAATACTGGCAACTCCCGCGGAAAACGGGCGAAAAGTGATTGCAGCGCCCCTGGCGAGCTCGGAGTCTCCGCTAGCAGACAAATTCTCCAAAACGCATTGGTTTTGCCCATCTCCGTGCTAGGTGACCAACGAAAAAAAGTTGTCACGGACATTCGCTGCTTTGAAAGTTAAAAAATGGGTGCCAGCTCATGAGTGAAGGACATTCTCTTCGCGTGGGAAAGATGTTACAGCTTTCTGGGTGCAATTTCGGAGTTCTCCCGAAGAAAACATTCTGTCACAACTTATGTAAGCCAAGCAAAACACGAATGTATGGCTTCGCGCCGTTTCGTGAAAAAGGGAAATGTACAAACATTTCAGAACACAGCTTCTTTTCAACTTTATTGTTCTTATCAGTCAATTCGTTTTGTCGTTGCAATTCCCATTTCTCATGAATGTCTTGCTTATAACCGTTTCGTCGAACAGGCGAGCTGGCTAATCCCGTTAAGATCGTCTCCGGATGAAGAAGCAGAAGTCAATTTCAAACCACGTACGTTACGGCGATGTCAGTATGCTCTGAAAGAAGTCGTTGTGCATATGCAAATCTGACGCGATTATAGATTAACAAAAGCGGAGTTACGAAAAAAGTAGACTTCTCGCGCTTGCAAAGAAAGAAGGGGAGAGCGTCGTAGCCCCGCGAAAAAAGGTGATTTCAGTCACGTTATTTACAGTGCACAAATTCCGATTGTTAGCGCGGGGACGACCAACAACTTCTGCTTCGCTGCTTCTTTACTTCTACGATAAAGGCCGACACCCGTTGAACCGTCTCCACTCTTTCCATTTTTGAGTCTTCTTTCTTTTATATTTTTGAGGCGACGCCACTCTGCGGCGTTATTTCTTCCTCCTGCTTACATGTTGCTGTGTGTATTTTTTGTTTTCTTTTTGCTTTTTTTTTTTTTGCCCGACGTGTAAACCGTCGCGTATTCTTGCTTTGTTTGGCTTAGTTTTTACTCCATTTCCTTCGCTTCAGCGCTTACTACCCCCGGTTCGTCTGCGCTAGGCCCGGGAATTTTGAGGGCCGTCTGCAACTTTGCTGTTGTTGTTGCTTTCTTCCACTGTCGTCCGCGAAAACCTCCTATTTTCGCCTTCGATTGAGTTTCTAATCCAAAATCGTCATACGTGCTTTTTGATATTTATTAAATATATTAAGAAGTGTAAGCTCGTTATACATTTTTATTCGATTTTTATTTCTGCACTCCGGCCGACACGTCTGCTACGGGTCATCGTTTGTTGACCAACCGGCCGCATTCGAGCATACACCAGAGCCTTAGAGATGGCAGGCATGCTATGTGCCGCCTACCATTGCAAGAACAAGTTTGTGCGATGTGGTGCAAAATCTTTCTTCTGCTTCCTACGTCAACCTACGGACACCTACGTCAACAAGTACTTGAATGAACTTTTAAACTGCTTCATCAAGCGAGCGAACGAACAACCCGCCAAAGTCACTGGAAAAAGAAATTCGAAAGCAAAGAAAGGTTACTCACTGCTAGCACATATAGAAGATTGCTGCCTGCGACCAAAACATTTCTGCGGCTCTTTTTTACCGGGCAGTGTGAGCTGCACTATGTTATTTATTTCCCATGTTTTGTTTTTAGTTCGTACCTACGCCGCGAAAGCAAATAAAAAAATGCACAACAAGCAGCTGAAAAAAAAAAAAAAAAAAGGGACGCTTTCTTCTTTTTTTTATTAGTTTCGTCTGTTGCTTCCGCTTTGTTTGTCGTGAACTCAACACCGGTGGCGACCACCAGCTATTCATTTGCTGCTTTCCATTTTTCTTTTTTTTTTTCTATAAGCGCCGCAACGATCGTCGTCGTTGAAATAGTTTTTTGCTAGCTTCTTTGTTTTGGTCGCCGTTGTTCGCTTCTCTTTCCCGTTTCTTGTTATTTTCGTCGGGAATGGCGACACCATTTTTTCTGCAAAGTTCGGTAAGTGTTTGCACGGTCATTTTTATCCTTACTTTTTGTTTTGTTTTTATGCTCCAGCTGCTCGTGAGCTTGCTCAGGTAATATTAACATGTCGTTTTTGCATGTTTTAACGATTACGACGTAGTTCGAGTAGCTAAACGCCTTTTTTCCGCTTCCCAGACGCGTTTCAAACGCGTGTGATCCCCTGAGAGGCGTTTGAGACCGCTAAATAAACTGCTCTATCTTTGTTTATGCGCGCGTTGTTATTCGATTGTCGTTGCAGTTGCGATCAGTGGATTCCGCTTTGCAAGCGGACTGACCGTAATAAATTGTTTCTGCTGTTAGGGTGACGAAACGGGGCTCGTAAAGCTCGAGGACGTCGCGGAGCCTATACTTTTCCATTGCGTCGACTGCTTCCGTAGACTCCGAGTCCGCTAGAGGCGCCACTGTCACGTTCGCCGCCGCTCCTATGTGTTTCCGGAGGAGTTTCCGGTATTGGCTAAGCTATATCGTATTTGGTTCCACTGCGTAGAGCGCTTCAGATTCCCTTGCGAAAGAAGAGCAGACCGTTCGCCTAAACCAAAAGAAAAAAAGCTAATTCTTTTTTTTAAGCGATAGTTTTACGGGCGACACTGTGCAGAGATTTTGACCTCGTGGGCGGTCGTCGCATCCTTCTCTACCTTTCTTTTCTCCCCTCTTTGCACAAGGAGAAGGAAGTCGGTACTTTACCGTCGGTCGTGCCGCGCGAAGACAGCGAAGAGCGCAGACCTGGCGTCCCACCAAAAATGACGTGGCGAAGGGAGAATCTTCGTGTCGTCTGCTTGATACATTCGTTTCCAAACACTCCTCGCGTTGTGCGAAATCCCACTTTGGCAGTATCCAGTTGCTACATGTAATGTTGGATGATTTTAGAAACTTCCACCGAGCTTACCCACTTCACGGACCACCGAGCACGGCCGTCAGTGGCATCCGCGACGATAACCGTGCCCTCAGGTACGTGACGGCACCACTCCACACGCATTGCGCGACCGCAGCACTCGCTTTCGTTTCTTCGCTCATTGTGGGCCAAAAATACGGCTTTTAACGCGGAAGCATTAGCTGCCTCATGGAGCGAGCCGACGGCATCGGTTTGTAAACCAGTGTTGCGGAGTTGCCACTCCGGAGTTGGAATGATTCCGGAATCATTCCGCATTTTCACGACCCCGGAATGGAATGGGAATGGAATGGCGGCAACGTTGAAGGGAATGGAATGGGAATGGAATTAGATGCCTTTTGCCCGGAATGGAATGGGAATGAAATGGGCACGGTTCTTCTTTTTATTTTTAGTGTTTACGGTCAGCTAAACCGAGCCAGTCAGTGAGTCAGTTGCTCAGAAATAAAATGAGCGGGAAACTGCTAGCCCGCGAGGAGCCCTAACAGACTTATACGCCAACAAAATGCAATACAAAAAAACAAGCGTCAAAGCAAAGAGCAAAGGGGGAAAGGGGGGTAACGTGGCGCCTTTCACGGACGCGCAGGCGTCGGGCTTCGACGGCGTTACACGAGAGCGAAACAAGAAACCAAGCACCAAGCAAAAGAAAAGGGAGGGGCAAAGAAAGAAACCGCCATGCACAACTCCTCATCGTACTTCTTGTCATGCTTTTGGTGTTGTTGCGACGGTTTGTAGAATGCACGCGCGCGCACAGACTGAGATCTGGGAGCGGAAGCGACTCATAACTCGCAGAGCTCTGATAACTCGTTGACTTGGGCGCCGTCGAAAGATGATCAGGTATTGTTTTCTTATAGTTCGAGGCGCGTTGTTTAGCAGGCAGCCAACCCCGCTGCCTTCCACGTTCATACGTGCGCATTCCTTTGAAGTGCGAAATGTGGGTTTGCTTCGGCATTAAAACAAAGCGAGATTCATTTCCCTCTTCTCTCGCGCTTTGCTCCGAGGCTTGTTTTTTTTTTTTGTACTGCATTTGTATTGTATGTCCGCCTATTACTTTGTCTTTGCTCCGACGCTTGTTTTCTGTGTTTTATGTTTTAGTGGGTTGGGGTTACAAGCAAGCTAGCGGATTCCCGCTCATTCCCCTTGACTTTAGTCTCTGCATACTTTGTTTCACCTTGCGATGGACCGCTGCGGACGCTACGAGTCACCATATGGCAATCCAGTACCGTGAACGGGACTGCAGGGTGACGCAGCACTCAGAAAGCACTGGATTGGTTTCGATGGCTCTCGTGTTGTCTGTTGAGGTCCATCATAAGGTGAAGTAGACTATCATCGCCGCTCTTGGTGTGACCGAACTGACTAGACCTGCAGAAAGACCGTCCCGCGCCAGACGAGGTGCGACCGTTGCTGTGAGGGGAACTGAGAAGGAGAGCTGGGTGCTAGCTGCCACTGAGGTTTTGCCTTGCGCGCGTCTCGGCTGTCCGGTCTGCATTCGTGCTCCTTGTCCTGGACCCTATTTGAGGCGGTGAGAAGTCAGTTGGACGGTGTTAATGAGGAAACACGGTGAATGTCAATTCGAACGGCGCGGTATTACCCCGTTAATTGTTTCTTGATGTGAAGAGCTTTGTCAACGCTGACTTCCCGACCCGTCGCCACTACGCGAACAACCGACACCGAGGTAGTAGAATGAATCGGTTGGTACCGTCTGCTGCCTGAACCCGCCACTCGATCAGCGCGAAGAGGAACATCACAATTCGGACGAGAAGACAAGATAAATACAGATTGAGTCATGGCATCGTAGAAGACATTTTTCTACATTAGTCGCGAAGAAAATAAACAAGCTGCACGCTGAAAGTTGTGCAACGAAACTATACACGGTGCAGTCGGCGTATATCATCGAACTTTATTCGCCGTCTGAAGAGGAAACACGAGAATGAGTATGCGAAGGGTGGAAAAGGGCAGGCGAACCAGCCAAAAATTGAATTGAATATGATAAGAAATATCGAGATTCGTAAAGCAAGCGTGAACTTATGCGTTTTAAAACAGGTTTCGTGACATGGTCTATACGGTCCCTCGTGCTGCGCCGCAGAGGTTGCATTTTGTCAGAGGATGTGTTCTGCCGCTGTGCATGGAGTCGCTTCAAGCAGTGTACTAGCCATGTTGCTGTATTTGAAGAATACAGTAATATAGCTTATTCCTGCGCCACGCACGAACTGGATATTTTTTTATGGTCTTATCAAACAAACACGCTGGCCGCGTATGTCTTAAAAGTCAAATGTAAAAAAAAAAGTTAAGAAAAGAAAAGAAAATCAGTGGATTTAAGTTTTGCTGTTTGTTGCGAGCGACGTGGTCGCGAGACCGATGTCTTTCTCGATATTTGCAGTACATTGTAAATGAACACTTTCTGCCACCAGCGGTCCGCTTAGTAAAAATCAGTGCTTTTTTGAAGGATTTAGCTTCTTTTCCTTCTTTTTTTTTTTTGCAATTGTCTCTGCATTTGATAATGTCAGCTTTATGCTGCTTATGCCGGCAACAAAATGTAGCTGTCAAGTGCCAATTTTTACGTTTAGGAATTAAAGGAATGGAATGGAACGATTCAGCCATTCCAGGAGGGGGAATGGGCTCAATGTCTCCATTCCTAGGAATTGAAAGGAATTGAATTATCGAAAACTCTAATTCCCCGGAATGGAATGGAATGGAATGGGGGTGCCCATTCCGCAACACTGTTGTAAACCGCGACAAACGGCACCTTAGATCCTTTCTCCAGGTGAAGCCAGCTCCCAGCTATGAAACAACGCGAAAAGCTAGCCAACGGCCACCTAAATTCCCCAATCCCAAACATAGAGATCATATATACATACTAACTCTAGAGGGAAAGGTCCGCCATTTTCCCATGCATTCTGGCTGCCGCAAGCGGCGGAGCATGCAGGCAGACCCTCGGGGTCCCACATGGTTACCAACTGCCTTCGATTTCACAAATATATCATCAGAGCAGTTTCATGAACTTCAACAATCCACGAAATTACCGGTGGAAAGATATTCGCGTTCCTTTCGAAGCTTTCTTTTTGCATGGCACGAAGATGTACGGCCTCCCGTCAACACTAAACTAAACCAGATAACCGGCTTCGGTTATCTGGTTTAGTTTCGTATTTCCGGGCGCGGCACGAAACCGCGCAACTACCAGATTTTCGAGATTTCGACAGAAGGGAAGTTAATGCAGCGTAATGAGTATGCTGCTTTTAATAAGGATGGCTAGATGGGCTAGTTGGTTTTGCATCATGGGGTAATACGCCAAAACAACAGGGACAAAAAACGAAGGGAGAACTAGACAGGACGCGGCGTAACTTTCAACTGAATTGTTTATTTGGAAGACAGAATTAAAAAAAAAAAATATATATATATATAAAAGCAGGCACACTTGGTAGAACACCACAGACATATGGTCTAAAAACACCCCCCCCCCCCCCCCCCTCAAATGCCAGCGTCATTGGTTCATCAAATAGTAGAATTCTTTATCAGTCAAGGACAAAGAGGGAGCGCTTATACAAGTATTGTCGTGGTGGGACCTAATTAGGAAGGCTTGGTGCATGGGCCATTACAAAACAAAAACGGCAAGAGAAATTCACGAAGCCTTCCTGATTAGGTCCCACCACGACAATACTTGTATAAGCGCTCCCTCTTTGTCCTTGACTGATAAAGAATTCTACTATTTGATGAACCAATGACGCTGGCATTTGAGGGGGCTGTATTTTTAGACCATATCTTTGGTGTTCTGCGAAGTGTGCCTGCTTTTATATTTTATTTTATTTTTTTTTAATTATTTTTTCCAAATAAACAATTCAATTGAAAGTTACGCCGCGTCCTGTCTAGTTCTCCCTTCGTTTTTTGTCTCTGTTGTTTTGGCGTATTACCCCATGATGCTTTTTATAAACCTTAGAATAGCTCAGAATTTAGTTTGCAACGTTAAATTATCACTGTTTATATTGCTGCGAGTTTTCAGTCTTCGCGATTACCATTGCGACTGTCGTCCTTCAGCTGGCAACATTGGTTTCTTTCTCTCGTGTTCTGTCGCTTTCTTTCGCGATCTTTCACTCGGGACCCAGGATGTCGGCGCGCGGGATTTGCCACTCCTCCTCACCCACCTTTACCCCCCTGATCCCAAAGGAGCGAAGTAAAGCTGATGGATTTTCGACTTCGGTCCCATTGGCTGGCGCGCGTCGACGAGGCTCCCATTGGCCGCTGCGCGTCAGTTTCAACGACCGCTCACCCCATGGCGCTGCGTGTCCGTCAGCGCAGTCTGACGGACTGAGTTGCGGTGAGCGGACGTGTTTCCTGGTTCTCCTCGAGCATCCGAAGCTAAGTGCCAGTTTTTCTTCTTTTCTCTCTCTTTTTTTGAGAGTTGATTGGAAGTGACTATGCGGTAGCAGTATTAGGTTTGAACAGCAGCAGTTAACGTTAGTTTCGCAAAGTAGGCCCTGTTTGAATTTTTGGCGGGAAGGGACGGTTTGTTCCCGGTCTAGACATGGGTCTAGATTTGGGTCGGCATGACAAGGGTGGGGACGAGTTGGTGCAGTGCGAGGGGTGTGGGAGGTGGTGTTACCTGGGGGAGACGGGTTTCGGGAGCCTGGAGGTGGCGGCGGAGGTGAGTTTCGAGTGTCGGCTTTGTGTGAAGCTTCAGCAGGTAACTGGGGAATGGGAGGGTAGAGTTCGGGAGATTGAGGCCCAGCTTAAGGCAGAAGGAGAGAAGCGGGTGGGTCTCGAGGCCCAGGTAGAGGAGCTGACTAGGCAGCTTAATCATGAGAGGGAGCAGCGGGTCGGCCTCGAGAAGCAGGCGGAAGAGCTGGGGGAAGTATGGAAGGCGGGTTTAGAGGAGCGTAAGAGGGAGTGTGACAGTAGGGTAGAGCGCCTGGAAGGGGTAATTCGAGCGAGTGAGAGTAGCGAGGGAAGAAAGGAGGAAGTGTCAGTTCTAGCGGGACGAACCACCAGTCTGCAGGCTGGGGTCCCTGGTGGTCGGGAGTCCGGCCTGTTGGCAGGCGGGCTCGACGACGCTGGAGAGCTGATTGAACCTCAGCTCAATGGCGCCTTCGAGCAGCAGGCGTCGGGCAGTCAGGTGACAGGAGATAAGTCGCAGGACAAAGGCGCGCAGGCACCAGGGGGATCTAGGGTACTGGTAGTGGGGAGCTCTAACGTAGCACGGGTTAGGAGGGGTGTACATAACAGGGTGAAGGGAGACCAGAGGGTAACCGTAGAGGTCCAGCCAGGGAAGTGTATGCTATGACCGCAGCACGTGAGGGGGTGTGGGATAACCGGGAGGGAAGGAACCTAGTAAAAGTTCATGCGGGGCTTAATGATGTGCTGAAGGGTAGGAGCCAGAACCTCGGAAAGCAGCTAAACGTGGGAATACGTAAGCTGAGGGACGTGTCTGAGAATGTGCATGTGGTTGTGTGCACCATTCTAGAAGTTCGGGGGCAGTCCGGGTTAACGGAGAGGAGGGTTGTCGAAGCCAACGGAGTAATTAAGGGTATGAGTCGACAGCTTCGGTACGACGTAATGGAAGTAAACAGAGAGGGGTACGAGGCTGGCTCCCGCCCTTTTGCAGATGGCATTCACTACAGTGAGGCCACGGGTTACAGGGTGGGGGATAGGATGGGCCGCACGGTGACTGCTTTTTTTGGGGGACCGAGGGCCCTGGGGGCACTGAAGTAATTGAAAACCCAACGAAGTCAGGAGAGGCACCCAGGGTTAAAAAGAGGAGAAAACGTAAGAACAGATATAAAAAAACAGCACAATCAGACATTGGATATATTAACATGCAGGGTGGTAGAAATAGGTTAAAATGGGAAGAGGTAGAGGAGCAACTAAGAAAGGAGGATTTAATGGTGTATGGGTTTGTGGAAACACATCTCAGAGACATGGAGCAGCCACCTTGCAACCCTGACTATGTGTGGGAAGAATGCAACAGAATGGAGGGAACGAGGAAGGGAGGTGGAATTGGAGCATTTATTAAGAAGAATATGAACTTTCAAAGGATCAGAAAGGAGTGCGCCGAACATTTGTGGCTGAAAGGAAAAGTCGCTGGGGAATCAACAGTCCTTGGAGTGGTTTACTTATGGACAGGGACAGGTGCTAAAGAGGAAAACAGAAAAATGATTGATTGCATATCAAGAGACATTAGTGAACTAGGGGAAGGCTCCGAAATAATTATTATGGGAGACATGAATGCCCATATTGAGGGTCTGGATGGGTATACGGACTCAACTGGAAGCATATTACTAGAACTGGTGGAAAAACATGACTTAGTTTTATGTAATACCAGTCAGAAGTGTGACGGGCACATAACTTGGGAAACTGGCAATCTGCATTCAACTATAGATTACGTACTCATGTCACACAAAATATATGGTAAGTTACAAGTAATGAAAATAGATGAAGAAGGTTCCAAAAGTCTTGGTAGTGATCACAAACGTATTAAGCTGAATTTTGCCAGAGAAGTAAATCCTGAAACTAGACAACATAATTCAAAGCAAACTTTCTGAAGCGACAAAGAGTTGGAAATAGTTGTTGAAAGAATAGAGGCAGCAGTTTCAGGGCACCGGCATACAGATTGGACCTATGAGAGCCTAACTAGGCTTTTTGCTCTAGAACTAGACAAAGTTAAGAGTAAACGAAAGGGGAAGCAAGGACATAGACCAAAAAGCTGGTGGGACAAAGAAGTGAAGCAAGCGATACAAAAACGTCAGGAAGCCTCTAGAGAACACAGGTATTCCAAGCGTAGTGGGGAGTCCGAAACGGAAGTAAAAAGAAAATGGGACAATTTTATAACATGTCGCCGAGAGGCATCCAGTTTGATCAATGCGAAAATTCAGAGAAAGGGTGAGGAATGGATGAGTAATGTAAGTAAGAAAGATAGAAACGCTGCCAAGAAGTTTTGGGAGCACTTGAACTCACTCGGTGAAACAACGCAAGCTAGACAGAGGTTCATACTCTCGCATCAGGGAGATCAATTAGAGGGAGATGATGCGATACAATATATAGGAGCAGTGATGGAGGAGAAATTTCGGGAACGGTTACATGTGGAAGATAGGAGAACCGAAGGAAGTAGCAGTCCAGTTTGTGACATCGCGGATTTTGGACAAAGAGAATGGGAAAAGGCGGAACGAAGAGTTCCTAGTGGCACGTCGACAGGCACAGATGGTATCCCTATCAAGCTGGTGAAGAATTTGGGTCCTAAATCTAAGGCAAAACTAAGGGAGGTAGTGAGTACCATGATAACAAAAGGAAATATTCCAGATGAATGGAGGCTTAGTAGGATGAGTATGATATATAAGGGAAAGGGAGATAAGTCTGATATTAGGAATTATCGTCCTATAACCGTGACACCGGTTATTTACAGGTTGGTAATGCAGATTATAAAGAACAGACTGGAGGAATGGGTAGATTGCGAGGGCATACTGGGCGAATTACAGAACGGGTTTCGAAAATAAAGAAGGTTGGAGGACAATTTATTTTCTCTAACACAGTGTATAGAAATAGCGCAAAAAGAAAACAGACAGCTCTGGCTGGCATTTCTGGATATCAAGGGTGCCTATGACAATGTGAACCAAAGAAACCTGTGGGACATAATGGAGAACTTAAACCTAGATGAAGGACTAACAGCACTATTAAGGAACATTTACAAAGATAACAAGGTGATTATAACATGGGAAGGAAAGGCGACAGGGAAAATAGAGATAAGACGAGGCCTTAGGCAGGGGTGTCCGTTATCGCCTTTGCTGTTTATGGTGTATCTGAGAGGATTGGAGGATAGACTAGAGAAGAGTGGGCTTGGGTTCAACCTTTCTTACAGTAAGCTAGGCCAAAAAATTCAGCAATCCTTACCGGGATTGATGTATGCGGATGATATTGTACTAATGGCTAACAACAGGACAGAGTTGCAGGAATTAATGAGCATCTGTGGTAGGGAAGGAGAGGAGTTAGGTTTAGAATTCAGTAGCGAAAAATCGGCAGTCATGATTTTTAACGAGGATGAAGTTGAGAGGCTGAAGATACAGAATATTACAGTTGAGAGAGCTAGTAAATACAAGTATCTAGGAGTATGGATATGTGATGGTGCAGAATATCTCAGAGACCATGAAAAGTATATAATAGGTAAGGGCAACAGAAATGCAGCTGTTATGAAAAATAGAGCACTTTGGAATTACAACAGGTATGAGGTGGTGAGAGAGATTTGGAAAGGGGTCATGGTGCCTGGCTTGACTTTTGGAAACGCAGTGCTATGCATGAAATCCGAAGTGCATGCGAGACTAGAAATAAAACAGCGCGGAGTAGGTAGACTGGCTTTGGGGGCACATTGCAAAACGCCAAACCAGGGAGTACAAGGAGACATGGGATGGGCATCATTTGAGAGCAGGGAAGCAGTGAGCAAGGTAGAATTTGAGGATAGGTTGAGGCAAATGGACGGGGAGCAATGGGCACGAAAGGTTTTCAGCTATTTATACATGAGGAGTGTAGACACAAAGTGGAGACAGCGCACTAGGAAATTAAGAGGAAAGTTTTTGGGCTATAGCGAAGATACGGAAGAGCAAGTCTCAGTTAAGAAGAAAGTTAAGGCCACAGAAAGAGATTGGTGGCTAGAGGGAATGCAGACAAAGACGGCTCTGGAAAGCTATAGATTAAACAAAAGAGTTATTGCCAAAGAAAGCATTTATGACAATTCTAGGGGAAGCTCATTGCTGTTTGAGGCAAGAACGGGTGTTCTGCGAACCAGAACATACAGAGTGAAGTACCAGGAAATTGATACAGTGTGCACTGCTTGTGGAGAGGAGGACGAGACGGCTGAGCACTTGATACTCTACTGTAAAGGGCTTCACCCTATGCCTACCGAAGACAACATAGATTTAATAAAGTCATTGGGTTTTAGAGACAGCGAAGGGAGAGTGGATTTCAAGACTGAAGAGATTACCAAGCAAAGATTAAGTGAATGGTGGCAGAAATCGAGAGAAAACTAGGTATTTTCTTATCCACTGATGGCAAGGGGGTTTCATAGCCTCACTTTCTTTGCACTGCGGAGTGAATATAGATTTCACATTTAAATATTCTAAGCTTAAATGGTAAAACAAAATGGCTAGGTGGCGTAAGCTACCGCCCGATCCAAAGGGCTCAGCCGTATTCATCCATCCATCCATCCGCAACACCTCCTAGAAGACAAGGCCGTAGCGCTCTTCTCGTGACGTCGCAAAGGAAGGCCATTGGGGGCGCGCGCCGAAGCGAAGGCAACGCGCGTGGATCGACCGTCGTAACGTGTTTTTAGTCACATAGGCGTGTCATATTAGCTAAAATGAAAGCTGCACATAGCAACGGGTCTAGAAAACATTTTATTACACGAGCAAAATATTACACCGCTAAATAATCGGTACAAAATGGCACGAGGTATGCGTATAAGACGTCTATAGAAAAATATCATTGTTTTAAGTCGAAAACATTGAGTCATGCAATTATTGTTGCAGGAATTCATATTTTATACAGAAATAGTTCGACAAAATAGCGAGACACGCAGTGATTTGGAAACAGCAAAACAGAACAGTTAAAAATCAGGTAGACGTAGTCAGCGCGGACAAGGCAAGACAAGTGTTTCTCACGATCATGTAAGCGACGTTATCGCGTGCAGTCACTGAATTCTTGCATGATACCCCGGCCACATGGCAAAATTAATGTAATTTCGATCGAATGACATTATGGGGTCGACAAATCCGCTTGCGGCGCTCGTATAATCATTCAAGACCGCGAGCTGATTTCAATCCTATACGACTAAATGAAAATATATTAACTTTTCCGTGTGGCAGGGGTACTGAACTTACTACTTAGTCTACTAATTTACCTCTCCCTATGGGCTCGAGCTGCCTTAGAACAAAACATAACTTATTTTGTATATATTGATACTATTACCTTAATAGTTAAGATTCTAGTATAAACGCGGTAAAGGCAATACAATAACCTTAGTATAAATAAACACAGAACCACAAACAGCGCACTTTCAATAATCACACAAACTTGTTATTTACCTTCCAGCAAAAACTAGAATATTACCACGCCTAATTATAAATGTCGACGCAACTGCATACGAATAACGACAACTGAGAACGCAATCGCAATCTATCATGCGATTAAAAAAAACAAAAACAAAAAAACGATTGCAGCATTTTATTTGCGTCCTACATGACAAAGAAAACCCGTAAGTAAGTTGTTTCTCACCTGTCGATCGTATCCATACGTCCCACATTATCCGTGACGAACACATTTGAACACGAACTCCAAGAAGCCTCTCTCTGTCGAGAGAGAGGTCTATCGATTAATCGACCAGTCTTCGTTGGCTAGTTGTCACACGTGTCACTCAAACCGCAGCAGGACTTGTTTCAGGAATCCACGTAAATGCCGTAGTATCAAGCAAACACAAAAAAAAAAAAAAAATAATAATAATACTCGAGACTACCGTGATGACAGAAATACGACGGGAAACAAGTCTCAAAAGTACCACATACGAGGGCAGCGGCGACGAAAGGCTTAACGTTGTCAACCCATCTCTTGCTGGTGTGCGCTCCCTGCGACAATGACTGGATTTCTTTTCGGTTTCTTTCACTTCTGAGATGTCTCAGCGTTCCTTTTCAGACAGTCAGCAGCTCACACACAACGTAAATTTACCAGAATCGGAACCATGTGGCATCGGCAGCATCGCAGCCGGTCCTTTCGAAAAGTGTGGGGTGCTGCGGAACTGCACGTAGTCCCGCGGTTACGTGGATACTCATAAATATAAATTTGGTACTCTCAACCTTGGTAGCGCGTTGTATATTCCGTTTATATTATATATATAATAAATTGTACAAGACTGCGCTTTTGAAACGTATATTAAAGGGATACTTCAACGAAATTTGAAATATTCCTGTCGTGTTCAAAAATAGGTTGAATATGATCCACAATATCCGTAAATGACAATCGCACGTTTGTATTTTGAGCCTGGTGGCTGTATTTTTCGTTATAAACGGCCCACTCTGGCAAGCGCTCGGAGAAGGCCCAGAGGAGACCTCGTGACATCCAACGCAATCGTGTCGTCTCAAGACGAGCAAAGCTACGGCGAGGCTGACGTCGAGAGGATGGCCTTGTCGTTTTAGCCACCAAAGTGGCTGCTTTTGTGCGAATTTTGAGTGACGGGTTAATCTTCTGTAATCTTGTAGGGGGACAATAGCGACTTCTGCGACACACAAGAGGCATTCTCGGGAAGAGGGGAGTTCCTGCTGCCCCTCTTCTCTCGTCGTGGCCGGAAACGAGACAACCTCCGTCACTAGCTGTCAAGGTTCCTAGACAGGCATTACAAGCGAGGCGTTAGCGACATCCACCAGGTGCTCTTTGCTAATCGTTTAAAGGGGCCCTCCAACAGTATTTGAGCATCTACTTTTTTTTGCGGTTTCTACACGCTAGTGGTCCCGGAAACCCAGTGGACAACGAAAAAGTTTGAAAATATTAGCGCATCATATTTTAATTTGACAACTCGGAAACACCTCCTCCGACGGTGGCGCCGTTAGGTGCCGAATGCGCGCGCATAACGGCGCTCCCTTTCACTATACGTCACATTCTCTGGGTTTCGTGATTGGCGAGAGCTGTACCAGGAATTTTGAAGCGAAATAAAGTATATCACACGTTAACCGTCATTATTTCTCTAACAAGTCATTTTTATAGAGCTAATAAAGTTGCAAAGTAAAGTTCAAAAAGGGCGAAAACAACGCCTTGTCGCTCATGCGCGCCTCCCAGCGGCGTCCGTGACGTACCATCGCGAGCAGACGACAAGTGATCCATGCAGACAACGCGCATCGTATTTTCACTTGTGCGCCCCCGGTCCCGGTCAACTAAAAGCAGTAAGAGGAGCCAGGGGAACCCTTATTTTCTTTCAGTGCTGTGACAGACTTTTCACTGTTCGAGTGAAGTGCGGCGACGGGACCCAGCTTTTGCCAAACGCGACCGCTCACCAGTTTGTAGCTCCTACTCGCCGAGGTGGCTCCGGTGGCGGAGTTGCGGGGGACGAGTCTTCCGCGGCAGTCGAAGCGGACCGAGGCAGAGACGCGTCGCGGCGCTTGCGTAGAGTGTCCTCGTGCGGCGCGACGCTTAGCTCCGCACTCAAAATCCGATAAGCCCGGTAAATTCATCGATGATGGCAACCCGATCCCAAAGCTACGATGGTTGCAGCTAGGCCTAATGGCCGTCAAGCCGACCGGGCCGACGCTTTGCTCCAATCGCCCGGGCCGGCGCTTTGCTTCAATTGGCCAACCGCTTTGCTCCAATCGCTAAACTGTTTCATTTTACGTCATGAAGCACAATGTTTTGCTTATTTAAAGGGGCACTGACACATCAAAATCATATTTTTTTTTATTATCCGAAACGATTGAAAACGATACCGGGACATTACATACAAAATTTGAGATTTGGGAATTCAGTATTCGTGAAGTAAAAAAAACAATTTCCAAATGCCGAATTCGAAGTTCCCGCGCGATCGGCGCCGGTGCCTTGACGTCAAAAATTGAGGAGACCTGAGAGTCCACTTCCTTTCACCACTCCCTGCTGTTACCATGGCGACCCAAAGCGAGGAGGAAAGGAGTGAGCGGCGGCGCGGACCGGTTTTGAGCGGTGTCGCCTGTTTTCCGTTGGAGGATACAAATCCAGGAGACGACACCACAACGAACTCCCGATTTTTGGTATTTCAAAAAGAAGGGCCGTAGTGCGTTCGCAATTGCGTTAAAAAACATGTTTTAGGATTGCCGTCATTAAATGTTATAAAGATGCCGCCTACAAAGCTTCTAAATTTCCTGATTTTTGACGTCACCGATCAAAAGAAGCGAGGAGGCGAGAGGCGGGAAAATCAAACGCCCAAAATAAAAAGGCGCGCGCGCGCGCGGGAAAATTTTTTTTCGCGATGCGGTTTTTTTTGCGTGTCTATGACTGCAACTTGCATGGTTTTAGACAATAAAAATAAATACGACCTTTGGGGTGTCAGTGCCCCTTTAAAGTTGTTTTCTGCAATATTTAGTTTTCTAATAACTCACAAAATATTGCGAATTTCTGTAATATTTTTTTTTGCTCGGTGTTCCTGCTTTCATGGAGCTCCGTTTCAGTGCGAACTTCAAACCGGTCAAAAAATTGTTGGTGGGCCCCTTTAATTCGTTTTAAAATTCCTTTTCGTGACTTTTTTTAACAAGATATTGGTATGTTCGATGTGATGCTGCTTTTTTGAACACATATAGACCAAAAAATGAGCGCCGAAATTTCGTTGTAGTATCCCTTTAATGTCGGATAAACGCGCATGAACACAACCGCGCCGCTTGTCAAGGAACATTTTTTTTTCACGTCGATAGCGTATTCTCACGTAGTTGCGCCATGGACTTCCTTCCTCCGCCATTGTGACGTAACCTCTCAGAGCGCTATGGCCTTGTCTTCTAGGAGGTGTTGGTCAGCGCGCCGCAACCACGGAGCGTCCAAGGTCAGAGCGGCGAGGAGAGGCGCCTTTTCCTCGACGGCAGAGTAACAAAATAAGGGAGCGGAAAAATAACGTACATGCTTTCGCATTAACAACTCATAAGAAGTGCTTAGGTCTACCTCGAGCCTTTTTTTTTTTTTTTTATACAACTTTCGCAGTTCGGGTTTGCGGTAATGTGCGGAATCGTCTTAAAGGGCAACTCCGGTCAATTCCGAAATATTTAGGCTTACATGTGATTCCATTTCACAAAGCACTACTAAACAGCTCTACGTCTTCAGATTCGCGAAATGTGGAATATTATTTGTGTAGTCTTAATTTAAACGTCAGCAGATACCGAAACCGAAACTTCGGTCGCGTCAGGCAACATTGGTCTCGCGTCGTCAGAGTCATGGCCACGTCACGTCGAACCACGTGGTCTTGTGACGTTCGGGGGGGGGGGGGGGGGCGAGGGACAGGACACGCGACGCGAGCAGGTCGGGCGTGGACGGTGATGGCCCGGGGGAGAGGGTGAAGGGGAGAAGACGAAAGAGGAGAGGGGGAGCAGAGAAAGAAACCGATAAGCGCGCAGGGCAGCGCAAACTAGCGCATCCGCGTTACGGTGATCACGTGGACGCCGTTGAGCCAACAGCGGGAGGAGAAACTCATGAAGTCATCGTTTAATTTCGCTCTGAGAAGTAAAAACAAACAAAACGTGAGAATGGCGTTGTCATGCCTCTGACGTAGTGACTCAACGTTGGCCGCTCCAACTCCGTCGCAATGACTGCGCTGACGATTGCGCCTCACGTCGCACGTTAGAGTTGGCAGATTTCGGCGACTTGGCTCACTTGAAGGTTTGCTGGCCAGTTTATTAAATATATAGACGGAATTAGATCGTAATATTTCACATGGGGTCTTCCTATATGATACTGAAGAGGGCTACACAGTTTTCTATATATCAAAAGTGAAGCGGAGTTGCCCTTTAACCAACTATACTCATTTTCACCTCAAGACCCGTCGTAAAAAAAGTCCGGCTCCTGGCGCAACATTACTAATTTCCTTCTTTACGTAGATAACTAAGATATATGTAGGTGTTTTTTTTAGATTAGATATATGCTACCTTGTCGAGACGCACACGCTTCGAACGCCAAAAGCATCGCTTCTTCCTCCGATAACCAAATCCTGTAAGAACTACTTCGCGCGGCGTATGAACAGTGCGCAAAACAGCCGACGGGCCAGCGACGGGCGGAAAGGGGGAGGGAAAAACGCACTTTAGCAACACTGCCGAGAAGGTACGGCCGTAGTGCCCCTCCGGTGACGTCACGGGCGTTGACTGACGGATGTCGCGGTATTGTATGGAAGTGAGCGAATCGCGCCTGTATTGGCAGTCGTACGGACATGTTTTAGTGAAGAGAAACCAGGCTAAACGTGAATCTATAAACAACGTTTGGGCTCGGGAACATATTTTATTGCGCAGAAGGCGATCGAACGTTTCGTGGTACGTAGAAAAAGAAGACGACTTCTAGCGCGGGCAAACCATTGTATGAACGACGTTTGATAAGCAAAACTGGTTCTATTAGATAACATGTCAGCTGTTAACGATTATTGAAATACAAAATATGTTTAACGACACACAGTGCTATTGATTTGCAAAATTATTGCCATCATTCATGAAAACAAAATGCAAGACAACTAAAATTGAACATTATGACTTCTCGCGAGACAGATGAGTGGTTATCACTGCAAATGATGGACTTACTTTATCATGACATTAATCCGAAACTGGAGCAGAAGGAAAGCCAAGGATGTTTAAATAGGGCAGGACCCGGTATGACGTCATGCCCAGCGACGCCGGAAAAAGAACCCAATCTCAGGGGGGGGGGGGGGGGGGGGAATTCGCCACGTGCGAAAACACGGAGGCCTATCCACCAAAGAACCAGGAAAGTGAGACACCCACACTGACGCCTCGGCGTGCAGAATGAAACAGGATACGGGCGCGGCTGGCGCGGCGCCGCCGCGGAAGAACACCTTGCACAGTGCCGATCGCCGAACGGACGATTTCGAGGACAGCGAGCGCCATCTCACGGGAGAGAGAGATACCAATGAAAACAAGCACCGACACCTTGGTTCTTTTAATTCGCTGTAGTTACGGAACAGATCGACTTACATGAATAATCTCGATATTATTCGATTTCGTAATAAATTTAGAAGACATTCAATGAAATACTTTTTCTGTTTCCATCTAGATAATTTTGTAAATTCGCTCCGAACGCAGGAATGCCGAATTAGCCGATTTTGACCATTTTCATGATTTTTCAGAGAATATAAATGAATATATAATAAAAAATTTGTTCCATTTAATGTCTCGATAAAGCCTCAATGTCTTCAAAGCCGGAGTTCGCAAAAAGATCCGCGCAGCCGTTAATATGTGACAATTTTTCGAAGATGGCGAAAAACCTCATGTATTCTTTATGAATTATGAAAAAACCAGCTGAACTAAGGAAAAGGTAGAGATAGAAAGAAAGACACCCGATCGCTGGACTACCAACTGTTTTTATATATAAACCTCCTCTTCATCCTCTTCCTCTCCTTCTGCATAATTCACTTCGTTCCCCCCTTTTCCCCTTTGTTTTACGTTTTATTTTACAAGATGTTGACCCCCTCGGAGAAATAGTTTTTCGGTGCGCAACAAGGTGATTGAAGGTGCACTAACACACCCATCTCCTTTTTCTTCTATGGCAGCAGCTTCTAACATCTCCCGCGCGAGCTGGCTTTTGTGGCGTGCTACGATGTTAACTTGCGCGAGCTTCGCCGTGCACTTGCATGCTCGGCAATGCGCAGATAGGTGCCCCGGCGCTGTCAGGTTCTTTAGGTTGGCTGCGTGCTCACGTGTACTCTCGTTGATGCAGCAATTACACCAATTACACCAATCGTTACTCATGTATTCTCTATGGCGCTCTGAGGTGCGTCCCCTCTTAAATACACCACCTGCGGTGAAACGTGTTGTATCGACCTTTTCTGCAAGTGCGCCGCCATCTTGAATTGACGTCACTTCCAGTATGGGCGAAAACATTGTTTTGCCTTTGCCACGCCAATAGAAGTCATTTAGGATATAAGCGTAACCGTCACACTTTCTCGTTTTGCCTCCCCTTTATTTTTTACTATTTGCAGGTTGAAACGTTGGATTATTTTTTCGTCGCCCATACCGGATACGCCTATTAGGTTGCTGGGAACGAGAGTACACAGAAAAGGTCTATATAAAACTCTTGTAAGATAGAATCTGGAGTATGCTACCGGGGTTTTGGATCCTTGGCAAATATCTCTCTCTCTCTCTCTCACTAAATACGTTGGAAGTGTTCAATTGCTGTCCTCGCGCGCAATTTATTTTTCTTCGAAGTTTAGGGCAACGACATTATTTACATCGTTGGAAAGGTCGGCGAACTTGCATTTTATAAAGAACAGAAAGAGTTTCGTTTGAACATTCTCATAATACATTCCGGTAATTCCTCTAATTAAAATATCTTAAGTAGTTAACACCTCAGAACTTGCCAAACTTTCCCAAAAATCACCAAAAAGAGGTAGATCGACATAAAAAGAGATATCATAAAATACAAGATTAAAAAAAAAAAGATTAGGCCTCATAAATCTATTTATAGAATGTCAAAGAAAAGTTCTAGTGCGGTAGTGTGAGAAGTGATTAAATAGCGAGCGGTCAAATATACGATCCCTTAACGCGGTGGAACAAACGTCAGTATTCACCTCAGCCGCTATAATAATCAATAATAATGAAAAAAAAAAATCGCTTATCTTCCCTTTTTTAGTTGTCTATCATTTTACAAAAGCCCCCAAAACATTATCTCTTTTTCGGTCAAAATTAAAAACGCAACCCAAACCCGTGCCCGAGTTGAGATGAAAACACCCTGTTACTTTAGTCAAGAGCATTTTCGGTCATGCAACTTATGGACGAAAGCTCAAAACTAGGACGACTTTCTCAATTTCATGTTAAACCAATAGCTAAACATCGAATGTAATGTCGTAATCCGCTTTAACAGGGCCTTTTGGTCACAATGCACGTTCTTGTGAGATAGCGTTACCAGATATGAGCGAGTTTTAGTAGACCGTGTTTCCCCTCCGCTAAGCCCCTCCGCTACCCGGAACTCTACAGCCAAGGCTATCGGCACGCAGGCGCAGTGGCGGTTTCTTCGTAGCGGAGGGGGAAACGCGGTCTACTAAAACTCCCTATTTTGTGTAACTTTACCTACTTCACCACGGTGTACGGAAGCTATCTTTTTCGAAACAAATATCAGTAGGTTTACACGAACCCTCGACAGTTGGAAAAAGTTGCAATTTCGTGCTGGGCTGTCGGCACATCTAACATGTTTTTATTCCACCAAAAACTCTATCATTGCACATAAAACCTTTTTTGATGGGACGCATCTATGCGCTTTTCATTTTCACGGGACAATTCAAAGAATCCTTTGCGTTACGATTTTTGTTAATTTTCAACATTAATAATTTGGACATTTGTAGGAATGCCCTCGTATAATAAGCACAACATCCCACGTACTCATCAGCTTTACTTTGTTTAATTGCGCGTTAAATCAAAGCCAACGAATACTCTGAGAAGGTGTCAAAATTTAGTTTAATAATAGGCATACAAATGACGACGACCAGCTTCGTATCTTAAAATATAACTTAAGATATACTGTAAAACCCTTAATGTTCGCGAGCCCTGGAATTCGCGAAATTTAGTGGTCACGATTATGTCATATGTGACCGACTCGCGAAAAATAGGGGCCGCGAAAATAAAGGGTTTTACAGTATCGTCTTTTGGAATGTACAAATTAATATGTCCAACATATTGCATTTGATTTTTATTAGATATTCGAGACCATTTCAAAACTTTTCATACAAGAATAAAAGAAAAAAGAATGGTCTTTTGAAAAATAAATGGTGTTGAAATATGTCCTTTTAGAGATTCTTCTATTTAAAGGCTTTTTTTTTTTTGCCAAGATGAATTTATTTGACTATAAAGATATTGTTCTCGTTGAATAGGTGTTTGTTTAACCCGCATTCGATAGATACTTTATGCCATAAAACTGAATGTAACAAAGTTACCATCACCCATACTTGGTAAATTATCCTCAAAGCAGCCAGGTTCTGGATTTAAAAAGAAAAATAAATAAAAACAAAAGCAGATCGTTACGAAAATGTGATTTTACTGTAGTTCAAGTAACCATGCAAAACGTTGTGTGAGTTTTTGTTGTTGTGCGGAAAGTATTTGAGTCTGGCGAAGCTCCCAAACTCGGGAACTCGGGAACTAAAAATATGGCGCAAAAGCGATTCACAGTTTTTTATTAGTGAAGAATTTTTGCACTAAGCATATATATATTGTTTTCAAAACCTTTTGAGATTTGACTTTTTTTTTTTTTCGGACAATTCGATATAAAATTGCTCCACTGCTTTTGCCACGATTATACGGGAAAGGAGGTGAGGATCCCCTTTCCCACACAGGGGGTGGAGATTCCCGTACGTGTTTTGATTTTCCCATAATTACAAATATATGAAGTTTTATACAAAAGTAGGATCTTGAGAACTATTGCTATATATGTGACCTCTGGTGAAAAATGCTGCTCCAAATCCTTTGTATATATGAAGAAAAAAAAAAATCAGCGTACACTCCAAATGAGACTATGTGCGTTGTTGCGAGTCGGGGTGTGCTTTCCTTCATCGGTAAAACGATGAAACCTAACTAAACACAGCTTCAATCAGACGTGGGCCGAAAAGCGAGGCGGCCAGAAAACGGTTTAGATCGCTCCGAACAACAGCACACTAAGGGACTTTTTTTATGATTAAGGTAAAGATCAGGTTTCAAAAGGGCCTGCAGCTGTCCAGTAACAGTACTAGCCCGACAAGGCCGGACACCCAACGCGCCCCCATATTTTCTGGAAGAACGTCTCGGGCGAAGAGATAACAAGGGACTTTTCCCGGAGGCACTGTGAGGACCGGTGTTTGATACAAGACCGAGGCTCTTCGCAACATTCCGTCGACAAGCGCGGACCGCCTCGTATGTAGTCAAAGGTAGCCTGATTCTTGAAACGCTCGCAATGTCGCTTGAACTGAACGGGCGCTTAATACGAACTTAAATTATGCTTGAGGGCCCGGTCCTTCCTGTTGCTTTCCTCGCAGCGTACGGGTCGTTCAAAGTTCCATTATCTGTAATAATAACTGTGCTGTGCGTATGTTTATACAGCCGGAAGTTAGTTAGTCCCAATGGGCATCTGGTTATATCATCTGGGGTTACATTTAAACCCATAGAATAATGGGACCCCCTTCCCTATACCCTCGGAGATGGGGACCTAGCTGCAGCCTCCTTGGACACCTTCGCCCATCCCTTTAATTCAGCGCTGGCATTCACCCGCTTAAAGGGATGGTGAACCGTAATTTGGATTTCAACAAAACAATGCTGGAGATGTAGGCGGGACGCTACAATCCCTACAACACTACTAGTAAGGCGATATCTCAAATGAACGGCCGTATTTTCGGAAAAAGAAGTCGAGATTGGAACCCAGGCCGACGAGGCGCGTGACCATCAAGATACCTAGTTTCCTCCTCTCTTCGCTTCGCTCCCTCAAGGCCGCGAGGCGGAGAAGACGCGAGGCCGTTCCCTCTCCTTCTCGGAGAAACATGACGTCAACATTCCTGCCAAATGCGCCTCTTTTTTTAAAAATACGGTCATCCGTTCGAGATATCGCTGTATGAGTGATATTTTGGTGTTTGTAGCATCTCGTTGCACACTTTTGCCTCGTGTTTTGGGGAATCCAGATTTCGGTTCAGCATCCTTTTAAAGGGCCAGTGCAACGAGTTTAACGATGAAAGAGTGTGCTGCTTCTATTTTTGTATATTGTTCATCTTGACACAAGTAAGAGAAAACGCGCCACCTAGATTCCCCCGAAATAATGAGATTCCGCTGCGTAATCGCAAAAAAAAAAAGGAAAAAAAAAAAAGGAAACAGTTTCTCACGATATGCAGCCGCGCGTGGCTGTCATGGGAACCACGGTGTTACGTCATTGGGAGCACACAAGTTTTCGTGGCGCCATCTGTCGGAAGTCAACGAAATCCCCCGCAGCTACTCTACCCATCGTTCCCATGGCGAACCGTCTTTTGTCTCCATCGCTCGCCACAATCTTGAACAATGCATGCTAAGCGGGTGCAGTGCTCTATTGGAGTCAAATCAGACCTTGCATAAAAAGATGCACACAAGGTTTATGTCAGTATAGCCACAGTTATCCCTGAATGGACGTGTTAAAATGCGAGGAATTATTAACGGCGACAAACATTGGAAGCGACTACTGCTCCACAAACACGACTCATTCAGAGTCACGAGAGAATAACGCGTTACTTTCACCTTTTCGAATCGCAGTAACGACTGACGTACTTAGTTACTTTTTGAGTAAGGAACGAATAACAGTACTTAGTTACTTCATTTAAGTAACGTGTATTACATGTCTGGCCTACCTTTCTCTTCACACTCAAAATAAACAATCAAACCAACCGACCACCGGAGCGAAGACAGTCTGTTCGGTCTGACCGTTGCCCCTTTCTTTTTCCTTGGCACATCTTTTCTTCCCAATCTTCCCCCTATTTATGTGAGGGTCAGCTTCAAAACATCGATTAATTGAGGGTATTAAAAAAAAAGGGGGAAAAAAGACAGCGCGTGCCCTATTTCATGGTGGGCTTCTATGGGCGCAAATGATGACCGACATTGAGTAATGTCGCGCTGCTTTTTTCTTTCCAACTCCTTCCCCGCAACAGAGCGGGTGTGTTCATCATCACGTGATCACGCCACAACGCGTCGCGTGGCCCACAATTTTTTTTTTGTCTTTGTTTCGTCACGAACTTTGAAAGCACCCATAACTTTATACTGAACCCACCCTGGCAACCGTGCTATATACACGCTCCCCCCTTTCCCTTTTCTTTTTCCCCAACTTTATAGTGTTTCGACAGACCCAAACTACACTCCGGCCACTGCTAAGCTGACAGTGCGGTGAGAGTCACGCGCTGGTCCGGCAAATTAACCGCCTCCCTTTCATCACATGACCCCCGGATCACATGGCCAGAGATGGACGTATGACTGGTCCCAACGGGCACGTAGCCTCCACCGCATTGTCAGCTTAGGGGTGATCGAAATATTGTACTACACCGCAAGAGAGATAGAGAAGGAGAGACTTCCACGTTGTGTGCGTGCCGCAGATCATCGCACAAACTTGGCGTCATTACGAAAGGCCGTCGACGTTCGTCAACCTTCCAACAACGACGGAGTTATTTCAGTGTGCTAATGACTTGTTGCCGTGGCCTGCGCGGGGGGGCGATCGTGCGCATTGCGTCTCACGGCGTACGACCCACACGGAGCACGATCGCGAGGTAGACCCCCCTGCCAGAGAACGGGCCACCAATATTTGATCGCTGGGACTGTCTGTCGGACCGATGGCTCGTATGACTAATGAACGAGACGGCGTTCGTAACGTAATGGAATGTTCTCGGCTGCCCGTCGGTTTAGTGCGTGCTCTCGGGCCGACGAGTCCACGACCATGTTGTGCTAGCGAGCGTTATGCATAGGGAAGTACCTCGTTCGGAACCATCTTGCTAGTCGTCTGGCATGGCGTGCGCGCATGACCGCAGATGGTGACCGACACTGAGTAACATGTAGTAACGTCGTATACTTTTTTTTCCCGACTCCTTACCCGCAAGCGCGGTCCCCGCAACAAAGTGGGTGTGTTTCTTCATCACGTGATCACGCGACGTCGCGTCTCGTTCGTCGTAGTAAGCTTCCACCAGCTTGCCTGTGCACTGACTGCAAATTTTCGTTAGTCAGAGCCTGGATCCTTATTACATATCCGTTCGTATTTATTTATTTATTTACTTGTTTGTCTTGGTGTCCAGAAACAGCCGAGGCCTTAATACTGGTACGCACTCACGCACAGCATACACTTTAAAAAGAAAAGGAAAACACGTACAGATAATGGCAGAACACATATAAAACCCGAACACTGATGTTAGTAAATGTGAATGGTTAGTGCGCTTTTTAAAATCCCAATCACTCCTGAAAACGTCAACCACTGCGCTCAGTGCATTAAAATTGCTCTGAATTCGTAAAATCGGGGAAAATGAACATATGTTTTGCACGTAAAACGTGTTGTGGTGTCGACAGTTTACTCGGGGGACATGTATAGAAAACAGAGAAACAAGCCTAGGACAACGTAATCTACTATGCACAGTGTTATACAAAAATACATAATCACGAAAATTACGACGAGCCTCTAGTGATTGCAAGTGGAGTCGACCTAACATTGACTCAAAGCAAAAAAAACAAAACAAAAAAAAACGGTTGTCGTAATAACGGTTGTAAACAATGCGTGCCAACTTTCTCTGCACATGTCCTAGGCCATCAGAGTTGGTCAAACCCTGACAGTTCCAAACTACAGAGCCAAACTCCAGTTTTGAGCGCACTATCGATGTGTAAAGCCTGACGAGACAGGACGGCTCTTTGAATTGACGGGTAATACGTGAAAACAAACCCAAAGGTCGCAAGCAAGAGCTAACCAAATTTGACACATGATTTGTAAAACTAAGGGATGAATCAATATACACTCCTAAAACCACGAACATAACGGCGAACACACTCCATATTCCGATAACTTGTGCACTATAACAGGTCAAGGTGCACACGGTCACAGGCTTTACTCAATCAAAAGAAATGGCGTCGACCTGTCCATGGTTGGCAACAATGGGGCCAACGTGGCTCAAATACTCAGCTAAGTTAGTTTCAACTCTTTTAGATTTTACAAAACCGTGTTAAGATTCATTTAATACTTTTTTTTTTAATAGATAGATAGATGCACTTCTACCACAATCTCAAACAGTTTCGAGAATGGGGTTAGTAAGCAAACGGGTCTATAATTTCTAACATCTGCAGAGTCTCCTGATTTGAAAATAGGCACCACAATGGCTGACTTCCACTTTTCTGGGAAAATACAGTTTTGAATAGACAAGTTAAAAAGGTGGGCCAAGACCGGCACAAACGCATCAGAGCAACCTTTAACAATAAACGCTGGTACGCTATCGGAACCCGATGAAAGTTTAGGTTTCAAACGCCTGATACAATCGTGCACTGCAGAGTGATCGACGCTAAATGGGGCGGGAACACTATCAGTTTTCGCAACATGATTAAGCGCTCGTGGCTCTGAGGTCGCAGATTCCATATCACACAAAAATACACTTGAGAAGTATGACGAAAACATTTCGCCGACAACACGGGGGTCAGAATGAAAACCAGAATCATTTGAAAACGTAACGGACTTAGCTTCTGTACCCAATACCTTATTCTTTAATAACACTGAGAACCCCGAACTGCTGAAAAATCCTAACAATATTTGGAAGTACAATTGTACTTCCAAATATGGTTAGGATTTTTCAGCAGTTCGGTTCTCAGTGTTATTCATGAAGTTTTCTTAATCTCTCTGATAAATAAAATTTACTTCGGCCCTTGCCCTACTAAATTTCGCGTACCAAGCGTCACCGTGGCCCTGTTTATAATGACGATGAAATCGTGATTTTTCTTTCATTGTACGCTTCATTTCAGATGAAAACCACCATGGAAACTTCTGCCTTTTACTCGTCTTAAGTGGAATAAAACGCTGAATACCATCTGTTACAATGCCAGTGAAAACATTACAGGCTGAATTCACGTCAGTGTTTGTTATCACCGAAGACAATCTATGTTCGTGAAATTATGGTAAAGACCCAGGTAATTTCCCTGTTTAAAGTCGAAAGACACATGTTTGTATGCGGGCTTAAGTTGAAACGGTAATTTTACGGTTGCTACAAACGGATCGTGCCAAACATCAGCTGGAACCACTGAAGCGTCAAATTTCGAAACTACAACGTCACAGTCGTTAACAATACATAGATCCAACACATTTCCCGCAGGGTTTCATATACTGTTTAGTTGTACAAGGCAGTTGAAGCTTAGGAACTGAAATAAGACACGGGCCTTTTCTGTCGTATCGTGGCTCGTGTTATCAACACACTGGGAGCTCCAGTAAACACCAGGAAGATTAAAGTCTCCTAAAAGTAAAATGCGATAACGGCAGGGATCAAGTTTTGCCTCAAGCGTACTAAAACAATGTTGGAACTGTGAAGCGGTGAATCTGGTGGAAAGTAGTGGTTTCCAATTAGCAGATTTTTTTCGGTCGTCCATCGGCACCTCAACCCACACGCATTCTTGATAATCCTCAAGGTCTTCTCAGCGAAAAGAAACAAAATCGATATTTATAGAAGTCAGAACCTCGCTTCCAAAACGTTTGCCGGATTTAACAGGGTCCCTGTCATGGCGGTATACGTTATAGGTTTTACTGAAATACTCAGAGGATAGAACTTCTGTGTGTAGCCACGTTTCTGTAAGGCAATAAAGGTCATAGCTATTTGCATTCACGTTAGCTGAAAATATTCATCACCAGAAGTTCTTATGAACATTAGTGCGGGTATGAATAGAGGATAATTGCTTTTCTTTTTTCTTGTTCTGTCTCTTTGTTGGATTTCCTAACAAGAAAAGAAAAGGGGTGGGGGTGCAACGATATTTTTATTTCGCGTAAATATCACTTAGAACAAATCACTGATGTTTATAACCTACGAAGCACGCGTAAGATTTTTTTTTTCCTCGTGCAACTGCAGTCGGAAAAGAATTGAAGAGAAACAAGCGGCGTTCTCCCCTCAACTCGCAGCCAGAACAAGCGGCCACGTGATCTGGAGTCGATTATTTGCAGCGAGAAGCTTGGCTATCGCCGCCTGGTGGAATTTTTTTTAACAACCCAAAGTGAGGATACCTCAACTTCCTCTGCTGGTGCAGGCACGTCCAATGCCAAGCTTCTACGCACTATAAAAATTAAAATATAATCGCGTGGGTGTGCGCTGCCCTAGTGAGGTATAGTGAGGGAAATAGAAGCGCCCATGGAGAGCTTCACACCGCGAATAGGCCACCAATGTTCGGGATTGAAAAATATATAGAGCAATTGATCACGCGAATACATCACTCCATCGCAAACAGTACATAGCGAACCACTTCCAATCGTAAAATGCCGTGCCCACTAAATATTCCCAAAATTAGAGAGCTTTAGCAGACCGTTCCGATACCTCTGATAGCCCCGATAACGGAGAGTTTTAGTAGATCGTGTCTTCGGGCCACACTGTTCGTAGCGGGAGCTCGCGCTGCCGCTTCAATGCATGCTCCGAAGCGCGCGCCCGTAGCGGTAGCGGGCCTTTGAAAACGATCTACTAAAACTCCCTAACAATACTATTAGAGAGTTTTAGTAGATCGTTCTGCATGACTCCGATAACGATACCCGATACTCCGCCACCGCCTCCCTTGCGCATGCATAGTATCGTTATCGGGGCTATCGGAGGTATCGGAACGATGTACTAAAACTCTCTATTAACTCGCAAAGGCGGTGGCGGAGTATCGGCCATCGTTATCGGAGTCAACGGAACGATCTACAATACTTGGCGAAATCCACGAAATTGAGTGACCGCAAAAATAAAGTCGTTTACAGAGCAACAAACGTTGAGGTCTCTGAGAATGTATTCCATCTTCTTCTCGAAGAACAAGAATACACATCTCGGAGGAGGAAACTGCGGCGGGGCATCAGCTTACCGTTTCCGGCTGAGGTTAGCACGACGATGTTCGACCCTCTTCTAAAAGAGGCAAACGCTGAAAATGAAGATGATTCCCGAAGTGTCGTGACCATGAAAGCTCTGCTGTGCCTCTTCGAGACACCTCGGTGTCCTCAAAAACGGCTTACAATGACATGTGGTGAGTCGTCGTCTTATGTTAGTGACATATCTGCGCACTTGAACATTACACTGTGCCTCCAAAACATAGCTTGGCGCATAATAAAGAATAAAAATAAGAATACACACTCAACAGCTCAACGCCGCTGGCCCTAGAAAAAAGAAGAAAACTCTCCGTTGACTTTTGAGCAGACAGTGCTATCGGAGTTAGGCACTTGTTGGACCAATCAACCACCTTCCTTGAATCACCTGACCCTTCTCCCCGCGCGTGTGTATGGACGGAAGCGTACTCAAATGGCTAAAGATAGACATGAGACTGATCCGACAAGCACGTAGCTTCCACCGTACTGTCAGCTTAGGAATGTAGGGAATATGGTCCTTCCCGAAAAGGAACTTGGGAGCCCGTCATTGAAAATCCCGAAGAGCGATCCTCAAATCCGAGTCGAACGATAGCAACAGCCCCTTTCGGTGCTCATATCCTGCCTGTGTGACTAATCCTTGTTGTTCAGGTTGGGGGGGGGGGGGGGGGGGGTTATAGACCAATTGATGTTTACAAACAAACCGCAGCACCTCTAGCGGATGAACCCGGACTCGTGCATGGGGTGCTGGCTAGAAGCTGGCCGTCGCACATAAACAAACCATTGAAATCCGATGTTGTCGGTGTCGGTGTGACTCCCCGGGCTGTTTTTCGCGTTGAATTGTTTATTCTACGTCTTCCTGGCTGACTACTTGAGCGGCCTCAGCGAAATTACACCGCAAAATTTCGCGTGGATAATGTGGTGCGGCGTCATTCCGCGTGGACGCCGCAGAATGGACGCTAGAGCCTGATTCGCACGATGAGATTCCACTGGCGATTTTCAATAGCGACGTCACTCGGGCTGCAAAAGCGTGAACCGTAGCTGAGATGGTCGGCATGGATGCTGAAAATCGCAAGCAGAATCTGACCAAAACAAGTCGGTGATGGCCACTGGTAGCAATGATCAACATCTCCTGGTATCTACTATTTACACCGAGCCTGCTTACGCCAACTAACCTTCAAGCTTAAAAGTCTTTTGAGGCCTACTCTTTTTATCGCAATTACCGGGTCAACGTTTGGTCTACGGGCCGCTGTCGTTTAAAAGAGCAGACGACAAGCAAAAACGTTTGAAAGAGTAGACGTCACTTCGAACGATCAGGTGGCCGTTTGAACTTGAAGACGCAGTGGACGTAATCTGCAGATGGTCAATACAACTTGACGGCTTCCCCGAGTTCATGTTGGAACAAAACAAATGAATCTGATGTCCACAAGTATCCGTGAATTGAATCCAAAGTGCTTCCCGCTCAAGCAATCGTGGTCCCCGACGGCGTCTGATTCTCCTTTTTCACAACACATATGCACGTTCTCGGGCGAACGGTGCACATGAAAACTGACCTTCAAACCTTTTCCGACTCTTTTGGTACAGCCCCGGTCGCGGCGTTTTGGCGAGAAAGCAGGCTTTTATCTGGTTTATTTCAAAACAACGCAGGAATGCAGTTTCCCGCATGGTGACTTCCGCCCACAGCCCCAGACCGGACGTGCGCCCGACGCGCCACCACCGTGCCGTGACGTAAACAGAGCTGAGTTCGACGCTTAGCACGGGAGAAGGCCGTAAAGAACTGAGAAGGAAATTGAAGGGGGAAAACAAAGGGGAAAAAATCTTCTGCCGGAAAGAATTAATTTTTGCGCGTCTGGCTTTAAACTTAGATACGAACGCCCCCTTCCGGACGAACGAAAAACAAGAGGAACGGGGACAGCGGCGGAGACGGTGGCAGGGACTGTCGGCCTTGGTGCTGCTTTTACGGCATGGTTCTTGTTGGCTTGTTCTTGCATCATGCAGTTTCCGTAACCTGTGATATGCTCCTGCCCTGACAGCTTCGTATTTGTACCCACGCAATTAAATTAATTTTAGCACACGGACCAGCGTCAGCGAGCAGACGCACGGGTAATCCGGGAGACTCCATCCCCGTCTCTTCCGCCATCTTTAGATTATCGTGTGGATACCTTCGATGTTAAAAAGCATGACACAGAATTTGCACAAGCGTACACAAAAAGAGACACTCACGCAGCGCTAACTAACAACTCTGTTTTTTTATTTTTTATTTCGTCGTCGTTTATTTTGTTTATTCTTCGACACGTTGTGCGGCGCTCGACATTTTTTTGTTGTTTTTTCAGCGCTGCGCGAGTGTCTCTCTTTTTGTGCACATATGCAGATTGTGTGTCTGTAAGTTTGTGCGCTAGCTGTACCATCGGAAGTGTGCACAACCAAACTGTCCCAAACATGCAGTCTTAGCAAGAGCATTCTCATTAGTGGAACATTGCCGCTTGCGTAGCAGAGTTTGCTCTGCCCGCGGCTGCGACGCGTACGTATGCCGGTTTTAAATCCTGTCGATCCAGTTCTGTCTTTTCTTACCTCACCTCGTCTGGAAAGTTTCACACTATTCTTGTATGTTATCCTGTGTACGGGTTTATAACTTTCCTGAACACAACGTCTGTCTGAAATACGCGCTGGCGCACTGCTTAATATGCAGGGTGTCAAAACAACAACAAAAACAAACAAACAAACAGTTTTTTTTTCATTTTAAAAATGAATTACGCATTGCCGAACGCCCATTCTCTGCCCAAAGGTATACGCTAGAGGTCCCAACCAGACGTCAAAATTTCAGCCCGAACGGACGCCTTATTCAATCAAAAGTTATAAGTGATTGTTCTGAAAATTTCGATGGGAAAATGGAGCCCATTTTTTGCCCGTTTTCGGGTTTTGGGGGCCATAGAGCCCAGAGGCTCCGGAAGTCTTTCTTTAGAGGGGGGGCTCGACATCTCCGAAATCCTCAAGGTTAGGTTGGTTTCAGGATGACATTAATTGCCATCTTTAAATAAAAACATATTAATGCAGCGCGTTCGCATATTCACGCATATATCCATGGAAAACAAATTAAAACAATGGCTCAGTAAAATAACAGGAAAAGAAACTTGCACTGACAACTCATACAATGATTGGATAATCATTGAAATCAGCCGTACCATGTGCTCTTTATTTTTTCTTTCATATACCAACTGTTACATATCAACCGCAGCTGTGCCTATGCCAAATTGGCTATGTCTAAAAATGAAAACCTTCCTTCATTTAGGGATTCTCGGGAAGCACGATGTATTAACGCAGACGTACACAAACAAGTGTTAAAAGTTTTAGACAAATCCCCGAGACTCGGGGGAAAAAAAGGACAACACAACACAAAGTCTCAAACACAGCAAGTTGGGTCATCGGATGTCTCAACTGGAGGCAGAGATTGCATACATCGGTATGTACCTCAGGATCAAGTACAGGGTGTCACAAAAGAAAATTTATGCGGTCTTTTTTACCGCAAAAATAAACTAGGCATCGCCGAACGCTCATTCTCCACCCAAAGGTAGAGCTAGAGGTCTCAACCAGGTGCCAAAGTTTCAGCCCGATACGATAACTTAATCAAAAGTTATAAGTGATTTTCTGAAAAGTTCAATGGAAAAATGGAGCCCATTTTTGCCTGTTTTCGGTTTCTGGTGCCATAGAGCCCCATGTGTTCGAAAACTCCGTCGGCCGCCATTTTCCCATTGAAATTTTCAGAAAATAATTTATAACTTTTGATTGAGTTATCGGATCGGGCTGAAACTTTGGCATCTGGTTGTGACCTCTAGAGCTACCTTTGGGCGGAGAATGAGCGTTCGGCGATGCCAAGTTTATTTTTGCGGTAAAGAAGACCGTGTAAATTTTCTTTTGTGACACCCTGTACATCGACCGTGATCGCTTCGGACTCCTGGCGTCAATGCAGGTTGGGGGGCATCACAAAAGGAAGGTGCTGAAGGATAAGAGCTGTGTTTGAGACTTCGTGTTGTGTTGTCCTGAGTTTGTAAACATGTGTCGCCTCATACCTCACCACCCTGCGGGCACGACGCCGCATGCGCGCAAAGCTTTCGCCATCGAAGGCGCGCCTTGTCAAATTTGGGAGCTCGTAGACTTTCGCCTTTTCTAAGCACTCCCGAATCCCCACTCAAGCTCACCAGCCCCCCTCCCTCTCTTAATGATGGCCTTTTAGCGCCGCGGTAGTACCGCCTGCCTGTTTTGTCCGCGGGCCAGAGAAGCACCATGCATCTTCTGGGCTTCTTCCTTCCACACGGTGGAAGCAGACAAACGCTCGCCGACGTCGTCTTGTCGGAATCCATTCATTTCGCTGTCCCCTCCTTGCTCGCTCTAAACTGGTTGTCAATCAGGCTCATGAGTCCTGTCTGTCATTTTCTTCTGGTTTTGACTTTTCAAGCAAGCCTCTCCGCCGCCCCGGTGCTTTTCGTGCTTGGCGGAGGTGAGGAGGGCGGAAGGTGAGCATGCGTAAAGAGTCATTTCATTTATTTCGGCTCAGGAGAGACGGAGGTACAGCAGATAGGCCGAAGGCCCATACCAGATAACCTGCAAACACACAAACTAAAAAAAAAGAGGGAGGGGGAGGGGGGGGCTCGGCAGCTCGGTCCTGAGGACAGGAGGGGCTCAAGCCCACCCTGCCCCCCCGCTTCCGGAGCCCCTGATAGAGCCCCATGTATTCGAAAACTCCGTAGGCCGCCATTTTGGCATTGCAATTTTCAGAAAATCATTGATAACTCTTGAATGACATATCGGTTCGTGCTGAAACCTTGCCATCTGCAGGTTCGAATCTCTAGTGCTACCCTTGGACGGAGAATGAGCGTTCAGCGATGTATATATCTTTGAGGAAAAAAAAAAAAAAAAAAAACCTGTTAATTTTTTTTTTTTGATTAGTTTGTACATGCGCTGTTTGAATTGCGGGCGATTTTTTTGCAGCCTTTTCCTCATAGATGGCGCATAATTTTTTTCCGGGACAAACGAGTTATATGCTTGTAGATGCGCAAGGGTCGGGCGCTCAGGGTAAGCTCGGACCACGTGCTGTTCGCCGTAGATCTAGGCGAGCTATGGACTTGGTTCGCCCGGCGTCCACCACTAGAGGCAGGCGCCAACGACGGGCGCAAAACACAAGCACCAGGGCCGTAACCAGGGGGGGGGGGGGGTTCTGACCCCCCCCCCCCCCCCCCCCCGAAATTTTTTTCTGGGTACGGCCCTGGTCGGTGCACTTGCAGCCAGCCGATTTTAACCTCCACCTTTGCGCACGCGCAGTGGCGCCGGTTGGCTATCGGATACCAAACCGGGACCGGTTCTCCGGTTTGCTATAACTCTCCATTATATGCCACCGATGCACATGATTCATAGGCGAAAATAAGACAATAGACATTTTCAAAATGGCCGCCGTAGTCCCCGAAACCCCAACCCCCGAAATTTTTTTCTGGGTACGGCCCCGACAAGCACTGATATAGTTAAAAAAAATGGCTCCGATTTCCGATTGGTTCTGACGTTGGAACCACGTTCGAATCATTCAAACGTATCTTGTGAACACCCTGTTTGCCGATGTTGTTGTGCGTTAGTTTTCAATCAAGTTTTCAGCGTCTGGAAGTGCGTCCTTTGTGTGCAGATGAAGTCGCTTTGGTGGCGTTCATCGCTTGCTGGTCGCATGGAATTAAGGTTTCCTACAAATACGCAGCGGCGTGTTGCAATACATATTTGCAGCGCGAGGTTTGCTGTTCATCTTTGCTCCGGTGAATTCAGCCTTTAGATGCGAGCCTGTAATGAGTAGCACCATTCTATGCACGACTAACGGTCGTAGATAGAAAATAGCTTTTGACCGTGGTGCCATTTTCACCGCTTGTACGTGCGGCGCGTGCTTTGCTCGCTTTCGGATAAGACGAGCACGTGCGTGCATGCTGAGCTGTGAAGATCGCATGCTGAGCAGTATACGATCTTTACAGCCCAGCATTCTGTAAACAAAGAACTTCTGGCCTGAGCCATCCTCGGCGTTTGTGCGTATTTGCGACTACAACCGGTGGCAAACAGTGCATCGAAGGACGTTTCATCGACACGCGATGTTTCATCGACAGCTCAGATTAGCTCTTTTCTGTGATAAGCTGCATGAGACTGTCGCCGCGAAGCGGTGTGTACGGTTCGCTCAAGTGGGTTAACATTTTTGTAATAAGCCGCCGCAGACTGTTGTCGCGAAGCGCCGTGAGCGCAGGCCGGATTTGGGGGGGGGGGGGGGGGGGGGGGGGGGGGTTGACGCGCTCCTCCCGAAAGCATATAATTTGGAGATAGTCCGCGCTCCCCCTTTGCTCCGTGCCCCGTGCAAGACCGACTACGTGAGCAGGGTAGTGAGCGACCCAATGCACCGGGGGAGGGGGGGGGAGTATAGTTTCAACATTTCGGCGGGGTTTCGACCCCCCCCCCCCCCCCCCCCCCAAGCCACTGCTCTCAAACCTGGTGATGTCTTTGTTTTGTGCTTTTGATTTGCCTTGTTGATTTGAGTGTTTTTCGTACTCATCCTTATTTTTAGTCTCAGACCGGTGGACTATTTTCCCCTTCTACACTCGTTTGTATGTGTGTGTTTTTGCTTGTTTTTTTTTTTAAATTATGCCAGCACTAAGATTGATTGGTTGTTCCTGGACGCTATAACAAACACTGATTTATTGATTGATTATTAATATTATTATTGTTGTTGTTGCTGTTCTTATTCCAGCCAGGATTTTGTTTAAAGAAAGAAAAGGGGGGGGGGGCTGATGCAAGATACTATGAATGGGGATTGGGGGAGGACAAACACGGGCTCTGTTCCCTGCTCCCCCTCCCCCTCCCCCCCCCCCCCCCCCCCCCCCCACCTTTTCCATTTTGGATACGTGCCTATTTGGGCCTTTGCCTATGGGAAAGAGTGTGGGGACGCTGAGTGAAATTGCGCACTGTAAAGACTGCGTTCGTCTGCTTCTGACTTTTCAACAAACCTCGCGACAGGCCTGGAAAAAAATATTTTTTTCGCGCGACAGCAGCAATGTTGTCTTGAAAAAAATAAATAGTGCGTGAGGGGGGGGGGGGGGGGAAGGGAAGGGGCTGCGCCCTATGTTTCTGCTGACAAAGAGGGCTCAAGCCTGCACCCCTTCCCCCCCCCCCCCCCCCCCTCTCCCCCTCCTCGTTTCCAGAGCCTGTGACAGTGTTTCACAAAAGTGGGTTATAGAGTGCACAAGAAGCCGGTGATACGATGCCAAACCCGCACGCAAAGAACCGCTCGATTGCTGTACTCTTTCAACCAAAGTAAACAAAAAATTGGTGCGTTTATTACACGCATTTTCGTGAAAGCTAACATTGTTCCTGAACGCTTCGGGTGTGGTGTATTTGAGTAAGGGGAGCGCGCGTTCTCTCTGTTGGTTCGCTGTCGACCGCTGCTGTCCGATCATTATGTGTGGATGTTAGGAAACGCGGTAAGGTTTTATTTCGTTTGTTGTACGTGAGGCCCCTGAGTAAGAAGGGTTACGACATGTCACTTCTTTTCCGGTGCGCACGCTTACTTGTTTTTCTTTTTTTTTTTCTTCTAAAGCGGTCGCTATGTACGGGAACTCTCTATAAACTTTTACTGCTCGTGTTGGTGTTGGTCCCACCGCAGGATGCCACGATGTAACCTGACGCAACGCTGTCACGTGATAGCATAATGTCACGTGACAGTGACCCCTATACTTTTCTACTTCTCCGTATAAAAGGGTGCTAAAAAATCATCTCAAAATTGCCTCGCAAAACAAAACAAAAAAAAAAAAAAAAGGAAGAAAATAGGATAATTACTACTGTTCTCAGCAACTTGCCGGTTTTGGAAACCATCGTGAACCTTTCGGCAAATCTTTGCGCGATGTTAATAACCTCGGAATGAGCCCGAACATTCCTCGCAAATTCCAAATGAAAACCGCGGTACTGCGCCTGCGCGCTTCAAACCAACCGCCGCGAATTTTAAAATGAGCTAATTCCAGGCCACTAAAGGCCCGTTGACACACTTGCAACCGAGTGTGACCGAAAGGTCACACTCGGTTGCACTCGGTTGCAGAGGTCCTAAGCCGCTGCAAAAGGCTTAAACACCGACTGTGTCTCAGTCGGTCGTACTCGGTTACAAGTGTGTGAACGGGCCGTAACGCAGGTTACAAGGGTGTATAGGACCGGAATGAAGTGTATTAGCTATAATACGCATCTTAAGGCCCGTTCACACACTTGCGATCGAGCACGACCGAGAGAGACGAGACCTGTTAAAACTTCTTAAAATGTCTAAGGACGAGGGAACACACTGGCATTCTGGCGCCATCTACGCGGTGACCCTGGAAGTGCATTTCACAAGAGCGTAGGTTTTGCGGGATTCCCGAGGTCAAATGTGCGTAATGCATACAAGAATGGCTCGTTTATAACGCTGAAAAAAGTTTTTCGAGCCAACAAAGAAAGGATAATGCGCGAGAGAAATAGAAAATATGCCGGACCGCCAAGTTTCCACTGCTACCAAATAGATGGCGCCAGTGTGTCCTCTGGTTGTAGGAGGTTTAAAAGAACCCAGTTTTAAGAGGTCGTAAGAGTGTGAACGGGCCTTAACCGAGAACGACCAAAAGACACAAGATCGGTTCTTAAGCCTCTTGCAACGTCTTAGGACCGGGTGCGCTGCTGCGGAGCTGGTCCTCAGACGTCGTAAGAGGCTTGAAAACCGGTCTTGTCTCTCTCCGTCCTACTCGGTTGCAAGTGCCTTGAAATCTCTCAAAATTTCTTAGAACGAGAGAACCCACGGGCACGCTGGCGCCGTCTACGCGATAACCCTGGAACTGCATTTCACTAGAGCAAAGGTTTTGCGGGATTCCCGAGGTCAAATGTGCGTAATATCTATGAGAAGTGGTCGTTTAGGACGTTGACAAAAGTTTTTCGAGCAAAGAAAGAAAGGATGATGCGCGAGAGGAACAGAAAATATATGGGACCACCAAGTTTCCGCTGCTACCTAATAGATGGCGCCAGTGTATCCTCTCGTCGTAAGAAGTCTGAAGAGGTTCCAACGCACTCGGTCTTAAAAAGTCGCAAGTGTGAGAGCGAGCCTTTTTGCGTTAAATGTGAGAAGGTTTAAATTTTGGTTCCTAAGCTTTTCTTGTTTTCTCTTTTTTTTTTTTAACGGCAGCAGGTGATTCATAGTTACAAAACTAAACGCCCCTCTGTGCTTTGTAATTTCGTTCTCTTAATGCAATGTGACGTCACGAAACGTCGCAACGTAAATTATAACAAGACGTTACAGAACGCTATGAAACGCAACATCGCCGCAATTTCGCAGGACATCACTGAACGCTACAGAACGTCACAAAACTTTACAAACAAAATAATCGTGACGCCACGAAAAGTTACGATGTCGCACAGAAAGTTGCGCAACGTGAATCATCGCAAGACGTTGCAGAACACACGCGACCTCGCGCAATTTCGCAAGATCTATTTGAACAGCACAAAATGTCACAGAAAATCATTAAAAAAAGCCGAGAAAGTTATGTAACGTCATGAAATGTCATTGAATGTCTCAAAAGATGACAATGCATTGCATAATGCTACGGAAAGTTCAAAAGTGACACCCGCCGTTCTGACCTCGACGGAACGTCATGGAATGCCACACTGCTTCGCGAGATAATAATGATCGCCACAGAACGCAATGCAACGTAAAAAAATCCTCGCAAGAAATCACCGAATGCTACAGATCACCGCGAAAAAGTCACAAAGCGCGAAAGGAATCACATAAACGCCACCGAACGCCGGAACGCCCGGCAAAGCAACACAATACATTGGGACCACAGCAGAGTGGCCAGACTTGTGCGGTTGTACTCGATTACTTTTTGGAGTAATATTGTACTCATTTGAATGCATCTGCTCAGTCTTGTACACTCTACCCAAATAAGTAATGAATTACAATTACAATTACTCTTGGTAACAAGTATTCATTTAGACTACTTGATTACTTGAAAAGAAAACTAATTGGTTCATAACTGAAAAAAATGCAACCGTTACTTTTCCGATTACTTCAGCTTTTCAAAGCGACAGGTTTTTCGTCCGGTTAGAAAACGGGTCTCTCTTACTGCAAGGGGCGAAGGTGTGCAAAATAGCTGGCTAGGGAACATCATAATCCAAACACCAGAACAATGAGAAATAAAATAACGACACTCTCAAAGGCAGCTAAGTTTATTCGCGAGGAAAAAAAAACAACCAAAAAACTGACGGACGTTTACAATTTTTTGTAATGCCGAATTGGAGCTCAGCTCCTGAAGAGGACGGCTAGGTGCGGAGGGGAACTTACCGGGAAATTGTGGGACAATTTCTCGGAAAATTCCCCGCTAAATTTATTGAAAGAAATTCTCCGCTAAATTTATTGAAAGAAATTCTCCGCTAAATTTAGCGAGAAAAATTTTCATTAAATTCAGAGGAGACATTTCCCGCTAAATTTATCGGGAAAATTTCCCCGCTCGATTTAGCGAAAAAGTTTCCCGCCAAATTTAGGCGCCGTGTGACGTCAATATAAGAAACGTCCCATAATGCAACGCTCGGTTACGCCGACGGCGACGCCGCTCAGGCCGGAAACGGGCGCCTAAAAGCTGCGCTCTAAAACAATATTTAGCCGTCCACACAGACAGGAAAGAGAGAAGACAAAAAAACCGTGCTGCCGCACTTTGATGCCTATGCTGTAAATGCAAGGCGGCTGCGGCAAGAGCAGCTTCCGGGGGCTTTCGAAAGAGTGCAACGCAACAGGCCGGAACACGCGATAAATCGAACTCGCGCGAAACTCCAGGAGAGAGTCCAGGGCAGGGTTCCTGGTTTCGCCGCGGCGGCGCTGCTGTACGCATCCCAATCGATCAACGTTCCTTGCAGCGACTTGGTCACTTGGTGGCTTTGTCAGCTTTGTCGTGCGCCGTCTTCGCTCGGGTGAGGTCCAAAAGTTTGAGCACCGTTTGGAATAAGTTCGAAGAGACGCTAGAAAAGAGGAGGAGAAAAAAAAAATGTGGATTAGCGTGAGAATCGTCGCCTGCCTCAGGATACTCCCACTTCTGTGCTTCGACTTCGCTGCGACGACTGTTGTTGTTTACGGTGAGCCACTTGCGGTTGTTTTTTAAACGATGTTTCGGGATATGAGATATTTACATTGCACCTGCATCGCCTCGTGGGAATTATTGTACGCGGGGGAGAGGGGGGGGGGGGGGTCTATTTGGTGTATTTAGACAAGCGGGAAGAGAAAACATCATTGTCATCAATGCACGCAATCTGTTCCGGAAAGTTGTTTCACTCTTTGGACGTCTTAACGAAAGATTGAAGTTGCAAAACAGTCTGTTCTAAAACTGCGTAGAAAAACCTTTTTTGAAATTATCGCCACGAAAAGAGACGTAGGAGGGCTCCAAAAGACACGCAGTTTTATCAATTCCAGAATTGTAAGAAAAACCTGAGCCTTAGTTTTTTTTTTTTTTTTCCCCTTTTATTTCTAAGCGTTTTCCAACCCAGCATGGCCCTCAGCGCTGACGTGCAAGCGTGAGGGTCATCGTTACTTAGAACAAAGCGTGCGGCCTGATTCTGAAGTTTTTCTGGTTTCTTTTTAAGGTAGTCATATGATATGGACCCCATATAATGCAGACGCAATCTAAAATAAACCTAAAAAAAAAAACTACTGCTCTTTTTTTTTTTTACGTTTTGCGACGCGTTGCGAAAATTGCGGCGTATAATATATATGGGGTGTGCATTCTCCGGTTTTAACCGATAAACACCTATAAACATCCGCCGGTGACGAAAATATAAAATCGGTTGAAACCGAAAAACACCGGTGGTTGGATATTTTCGCCCTGGTTAAAACCGAAAAACATCGGTCGTTACTAGTTTCCGACTTATCGAAACCCTTTCCCCGTAGAGGATCGTCAAAGGTGTTATCTCGTGGATCCTGCATTCTTCCAGTGTTTACACATGGCTTGCAGGTGGCGTCAGTCCGCCCTCCTTTCTGTGGGTGAAAAGCGTCTAGTGAACGCAGTGGAAGCTAAGCTCTCATACGCCTTTCCCCTATTGTGCCTCCCATGGCCCCCTTTTGTGGAAAAACTAACGCAGTGGAGGGTAGGCTCTTACGTGCCTTTTCCTCATTGTGTCTGGCCAAGTAATGTCGGTGCAAGTCATGTATTCAGAGGTTGCTGTGGTTCCTGGAAGACAGTGCCAACGTCCGTGTCGTACAGGAGCGTGCGTTTTCATAACTGCGGGTTGCGAACCGCAAGGAAGGTGCTGCCATGACGGCAGCACGTTCCTTGCGTGTAGATACAAGCATGAAAGTATGCTTGCATCTACTATAATAACCAAGTGTGAGAAATAGTTGCTTCCTAGAGAAGAAGTGTATGAACTATGCGAATAAAATTGGAACTCTCTGTCTGTGATCAATCGCTTTTTTTTTCACCGATAATCACCGATTTTAGCCTCGTCGTGAGACGTTCCACCGAAATACACCGGTGTTTTGAAAATAAATAAACACCGAAAAACATCCGCCGATTTTTCTCACTAATAAACACCGGAAAGTACACACCCTAAATATATACCATTTTGATTGCATGCTTTCATTACAGTGCGTTTTTCAAAGTCTTGTACAGCTCACACGAAAAGAAGCAATCGATTACAATTAAAATTACGCTTGCTTAAAATGTATTCAATTAAATTACTCGACACGAAGAGTAATTAGCCGTTACTCGAAAAAAGAAGCCGTTACTGGTCCGATTATTTTAGATTTTCAAACTGATAGAATTTCATAGGCAACCCTCTGGGGCATTCCATGGAATAAAACGCTTTCAAGGAAATATCAACATACTAATTGATTTGCGCTCTATGATACGCAGGCTATTACACACTTCCTCAAAAACATCACGATCTTATGTAAAAAAAGCAGAAATTGACAATTGTAAATCTGTCCACAAAAATTCAACGCAAAAAAAAAAAAAATGTAAAACCGCGGAAAAAAAAAAACAACTATACGTTACCAAAAGTTTAATTACTGCTTATTGATGTTTTATGACTGTCGTCTAAAATATTCCCGGGGAACATTGCGGTCTTTGTTGTTGTATACAGTTGAAATTCTCACTTTAGTGCACGCGCCGACGCGCGTTGATGTCCCAGAAAGTTGAAGATGTCTGCCGGTTTGAAAACGGTACTTTCCCTCATTAAGCTCGAAACAGATGTACGACGAAACCGTCCGATCCGACGTGCGGACTGCCGGAATGACCTTGGGGGGAGAGGGTGTTCGTAGCACCGGATAGCGTTGAAAACCCTCGCCTCCGACCGTCGTATTGCCTGATCGGACGTCGGATCGGACGGTTTCGTCGTACACGTGTTTCGCGCTTTAGATCAGAATCACCGATGTATGACCTACTTATCTTCTTCACCCACCAATTTCGGTGAGCCGCCCTCCTGTCGGGGCAATGCATGGTTCGAGAATTTCTATGTACAAACAAACAGCTGGAAAATTAAAGACCAAAATTTTAACGGCTGCAAGCAATTTTAGAACTTCAAAATTTAGTGAAAAGACGGTGAGTGTGCAGGCGAGCTGGTGGTAGCTAATCATGTCGTATTACACCTGAGACTGCGGTGGAAGAAATCGGAAGAACTTTCAGTAGAAGGAACAGACATAGAGAACGTCTCTATGTCTGTTCCTTCTACTGAAAGTTCTTCCGAAATTCTTCCACCGCAGTCTCAGGTGTAATACGACATGATTCCAAATTTAGTCAGATTACTCTTGTAATAACTTCCTAATAAAGGTAATAAAATAATTACGCAGTTAGTTTACAAATGAATCATTTACAATTCTTTTGATTACTTCTAGTGGGTACAGTGCAAGCCTCATTCTATCGGGTGTCTCAAACAGCGGCCAGGTTCTTTAAATCGACCGCGAAACTCGGGTTCTGAACCTATCTCGCTACGATTTTGTGCAGCGTTGCCCACAGGTGGTGCATTTCTTTCTATAAAATTTGCAAAGAGCGAACTTACTCCAGAAAAAAGTAAAAAAAATAAAAAGGCTAAATTCGTATTGAAACGCAGCGAAGCCACCGGTCTTCTATCAAGAGGGCGCCCTGATAAATTATATTTAAATCAATTTAGGGAAATTTTTCGCTGATTAAGCCAGTTAGATAAAATTTAGTTTGGGCTCACACAAATCGGCGACGTAAAAAATGTATAATCTCTATTGCAACATAAAATGTAAAAAAAGAAACATAAAAGCTTAACTTTACAATTTGCGGGGAAAAAATGCTATACTGAATAAAAACTTGACTTGCTCATTCTGATAATCCCGAAGTGCATAGAACGTGTCGTGTAAGATATTTTGCGGGGGTTATAATGGTGTGGTCACGAACCAGCTGTGGCGCCGAGCGACAGTGTCGGGTTGCGTATCGCAAGGTTCGGGGTTCGGTTCCGGCCGTGCTGCTCGACAAATCTTGCTAAAGGTAATTAGGTACAATCAAAGAAATAACATAATAAGCGACACCGTGCGTTTTTTTTTAAGCTCTCAAGGAATGTAGTGAGATGCTTAAATGACGTAGTATAGTAATCTCGAAGTCGGTATATAGTAGTGTCTATGGCGAAGTCATATACTCGGATTAGCTTCTGTCGTGACCAGAAATTGCAGCCAAATGTGTACCATGTTCTGAACAGACGTACCTTTTCTTCTTCCTTGTTAATAGTCCGAGGTTAAGATTACAACAAAAATTAGACAATAAAAAAAAAAAAAAAGACAACGAAAATTAGTTATGTCTTTTTTTATTTTGTCATCGCAATTGAAGCATTTCCTATAAATCTACACGAAGGGAAGTTGAACTATAAGAAACGAAGAGGGAAACAGTGCCAAAAGTACGGAGGATGAAGAACGAGGAACACACAGACCGAGCGCTGTTTCGCCGTACTTTTGGCGCTGTTTCCCTCTTCGTAACTATGCATAACCAATTAGCCCAATTTTCAACGGTGTTCTAAAAATCGTTTTTTTGCAGATGTTTTTTTTTTTAAATTTTTATTCAAACTCCTTAAGTCCTATACATGTAAGCTCGCCTAGCAAGTCACGTGCCGTCAACTAGATGTCGCTCCAATTGCCAGCCGGAACGCATCGGATCCAGTTAGCGAATCGGATCCACTTCAACCACTGCGTTTACATGGATCCGGATCGACCAGTAGCGGCACCTCGTGTCGAAGGATCACAACGCAAACCTCGTGACCTTTCGATCGTTTCCGAAGTTGCCAGTTTGCCTAGCGGCATGCAACGTAACGCTCCCGTGATCCCTCGCTCGAGCACTCGATTCGATCCGCTAGCGTATACATGGAGAGTCTCGATTCGGATTGACCATCTCAAACCACCCCATCCCAGCGGATCGATCGATCCAAGCCGTTCACATGGACCGATTTGATTCGTTAGCTGGATCCAATGCGCTGCAGTCGTATCCATGTAAGCGTAGCCTATGGACGGCTTATTTAACACATTTTTTTTTAAATATAAATATTAACAGATGGCTTTCATTGGTATACTGGTCTGAGAAAAGAGAAAACCTAGATTCGAGGATAGGTCGTGGCTTAAACTGTTCGCGCTTTCTTGCCCTGGGATTGGTCCTCCAGAATTTCTTATCGACAAATGCTGCAAGCTCATATGTTGCTCAGCGATAATAAGATACGCTTGGGACACGCCATGCATCGCGTGTGGTCACACTAGAAACACAAACGACGAACGTTGTTCACAGACATGCAACGTACGCACGATGCTATAGCTTTCGTTTTTACTTTAGCACATTCAATGTCTCTCTGAACGGGCGAAAATTCCGAAGATTTGCTTGGGTTCCCAAAACAGATAACGTATTTTTTTTTATAATGTTGGCAAGCAGTGTTGGCTGTTTGTTTTTATGGTTTGACTCGGTGTTGGCTGGCGTTCCGAAAACATTTCGTGCAGCGAAAAGCAGCAAGTAGTGTTGGCTAGCATTCCGAAAACATTTCGTGGCGATCCTTCGATGGCTTCGGATCCAATGAACGCCAGACACAAAAGTCTGTCTGATGCCGCTATCCTACAACAGAAAGATGATAAGATGTCTCAGACGCACCGCATCCTGCGTTTCTTTAAAGGGGCGGTGCAACGATTTTAAGATTAAAAAGAATTTGCATCTCGTCATTTTTGCGTTGTGTATCGTGTTCCGGAGTATAGAGAAAACATCTCCTTGATTAAAAAATGTCGCAATTCCGCTGCATAATCGCAAAGCCAAAGTCGACCTTTTTCCCCCACCTGCAGCCGCGAGTGGCAGCCGAAGGAACTACGGCGAAAAGATTACGTGACCTCGCTCGGCTCTAAGCTGCGGCATAACGCCCGCTAATGTCAGCAGAGAAGGGGAGAGGGAGCGTTCTCCGAGAGAGCACATGGGGAGCTACACGGCACTCCGAATTACGTCACTAGGAGGGGGACCAGGTGTCACCCTGAAGGCTGGGAGTGAGTTGAGGGGTGCCAGAAATGCCAATATATATATATTTTTTTACGCAACAACTAAGACACGCAGGCGAAATCGATTTTCTGTTTTTACTTCACAAGTGTCAGAGGGCAACTTCCACAAATTTTAAAGACCGACGACCAGTTCGCGCTTTCCACTTTTCCCCCGCTCCTCCCCTCCCCCCCTCTACCCTGTCCACCATTGCCTGTTTCCTCCTCCCCCATGGTGAAGAGGATCTTCTGCCTTGCAGAATCTTGAGTCTGGTCGTCGGCCTTTAAACCGAAGTCGGTAATTGTAGAACATGGTGGTTCTGATGTAGAAAACCCGAGACTGTGGTAAAAGCAGGGAAACGGTGTCGAAGAAGAAAGAGAGGGAAAAGAACGTCTCGTCGTCTTGCCTCATTATATGCAACGGGCTATTGTGATATAAATGTGAAAAGAAACAAAACTTAATATTTGGTAAAGGAATCGGAGCATGTGTATACATTAAAGGCAACGAGGGATTAATTTCGTGTAGAGGTGTCGAATAGGACGTTTCAATTCTCGATGAAAGTCGCGCCCGCGTACGGGCTCAGGATGTCCGAATGTTTTCTTTTCTGTGGTTGCCAAACTAGAAGGAGTGATTTGAACTGTGGGCTTTTTCTTTCCAAGATCGCACAAAGCCAAGATCATTATCAGACTGACGTATATATTCGAGGACAATTCAAATGAACTCGCTTATATTTCGGAGCAGAACATCAGATGGAGATTTATCGAACGCAGTCGTTGAACAGTCCAATTTAACGCAAAAACCAACATTCGTTCAAAAAAAAAAAAAAAAAAAAAACAATAGTAGCGCGTTCTTTTTAATATCTTTATTTTGAATGAATATTTTAAAGGTTTGTGTTACTGGGTAAAGAAAATAAATAATAAAAAAAAAGAGCTGTGACATTGCGACGTTCCTTTTAAAAAGACGACGCATAAAGCGGTCAAGCGTTTACATTTAGCGTGGGATTAGAATCTGTGCTGACATTTGAATGTCTTCGAGCTATTTTACTGTCATGCTGGTGGTGCTCTAACTTGGATGCCTGACTAAAAAGTCGGCGAGGAATTCAGCGGCTGGCGACGCTCTTGACATTGACGCCGGCCAATCACGGCTGTCGAATTTTTCCGCTAAATATAGCGGGGAAGTTTTTTCCGCTAGATTTAGTGGGGAAATGTTTTCCGCTAAATTTAGCGGGGGATTTAGCGTCATCGTCATCGCAACTGATTACGTTATCAGTGACGTCACGTCTGACGTCATCAGCGACGATGACGATAAGGATGACGTCATAGTGATGACCAGGGTGTAAGATAGACAGGTAGGGAAACGAGGAGCCAAATGAGCGACCGCATTGTGTCCCCCTCGGCTTTCTCTTTTTCTGTGGCGCCATCTATGTGGAGCACCGCGAACTCTCACTCCGGGTGGGCGACCGGTGGCGACCGGCTAAACTGACGGAAATGGTTTCTCGTCGATTTTCTACGGAGGATTGTCGTGCTCTCGGTTTATTTTGCGCACTCTCCCATAAAGTTCCACGCGAATCCGATTCCGACTTCTTTCCTCTCGCCGCAGCGCCATCTGTCGCCAATCGGGGGTACCCGCAAGCAGACGAGTACACAATCCGGTCACGGCGCTGCGGTAGGACTCTATGGGCCGTTTCCCCACCTGTCTTTCTTACACCCTGGTGATGACGTCATTCTTATCGTCATTGTCATCGTCACTGATGACGTCATCAATTACGATGAGGATGACAATGACGTCATTGTGATTGCGCCATCCTCATCGTCATCACGCGGTTACGCCGACGGCGAGAGACTTGCGGTTATTATATGCTTGTACGTGATCATTTTCACTCTTAACATTTGCAAAAGGTGCTTTTAGTTTTGTGTACAGATTTCTTACATCATCGCCTCTTGCACGCTATTATGTTGCTTTTTGTTTGTTTTCCCGCACGCTTCCTGTTGCCCATTGCAGGGGCTCAGGGACTCGTCAAGCTGCTTACTGCAGCTTTTTTTCTTGGGATCCACCATCATAAAGGATGGAATTAAAGCATTATTATTATTATATCTGCCGCGGCGCTGAAGACCCTCTTGACGGGTGCGCTTGAGGGAAGAAGGGTGTTGTAGCGCACAAAACACTTTGCATACCAGTTCGTGCTTGCGCGCAGCGCTTCGACGGATGCTTCCGAATATTCTAGGAAGCGAAGCGCTTCGCTGCTGCGACCGCCTGTTGAAAGCGTTTTAGGTGGAGGCAGCGAAAAGCTGAAAAAATCGTGTCGCCCACTTTGCCTCGAAGCGAGAAATCGTAACTGCTGCCAGGAGAAGTTCACAGTCCTCAAGAAGCTGTGGAAACATAAAAGAAAACAGCTTGGCCAAATTATACTTGTTCTTTTTGGAAAGATGTATTGATTACTTGTAATTGATTACAGAAAAATAGTAATTGTATTAAAGCGAACATTAACACAGAAAAAAAATAATTGAAGCGTTAAAAAGTTACAATAAAATGTATCTTATTACAAGCGATCAGCTACTCGTAACTCGTTACGTACAACTCTCAACAGAAGCAAGCAAAAACCAACAACAAACAAAACGAACAAACAAAAACAACCAACAACAAACCGGAAAGAAAATAACAAACAATAATGCTCTCTGATACGCCGTCCTGTTTTTGTGCATGTGGGGGAAAACAATGCTTACCTACCGATAAGTCAGCGGTGCACGAATTGGAGATAGCGTATCTGCGGAGGCGTGTGTGCGATGCAAACAAAAACAAGCTGTGACCTTTTTGTTTTCTTTTTGATGGGTGAAATTGAAACAAGCAATCAACAAACAGATTTTTAGAGAGCGGCGATACGAGTATGTGTTTGAACTCACGCCTACCGTATCTTGACGAAGTATGCATATGGCACCCGAGGTCGAACGAACGCAACGACTAAATAAAGTCGATAATGTTTTGTTGTTTTTTTACTCTTCGTGTTTCTTCGGGCTGTTGATAGGGCTAGCCGGCGACGTCTGCGCCGTCAATGTGCGAATCACACACACACAAAAAAAAACAAAAAAAAAACGACATTGGAGGTTACAACGAAACGAAAGAATTATACTCCGTTTCACAATCCGTCCGAGCGTTTGCCGTCACCGGTTGAACCGAACAGGCGCAGATTAAAGCGCAAGATTACGGTGGCGCGTTCACTGTGCGCGGTTGAGTTTACCCGCGGTGATATAAAGCAAACGCACAAAAACGACCTGCGCGGCGTGACGATCGATGCACTTTTGGGGCTGCCTGATTGGCTCGACCGGGTCGTGTAAGTGTCGGCTGCATGCACTCGGGCTTACAGACCAAGCCAACTCTATGACGTCACGCACCTGCGGTGGCGCTGCTGTCGGTACTGCGCATGCGCAAAACGGTTCACTCCTCCCGAATTTGGTTTCAGCGCACGCGTAGTGTCCACACCAGGTCTGGGCAAAGCGGGCCTGTTTGAAAACACTGGGTTATGTGTTTCAAAACGAACAAAACAACAACAACAACAACAATACCAACAACAAAGAAACCGCTTGAAATAAACAAGTGATTCCTTTGTTATAACCTTATCCATGCCGGCGCTCCTGATGATCAGGTTAGGAGTGTAAATTGATACTTCGCGAATTGAAGACCTAAAAGCTTCTGTCTAACCATCGAACTCTTAGCGAGTTTTAGAATAGGGCCCCCACAGCTTTGGGTGCCCCAAACAACTTGGAGCGTCTACCATGCGCATGCGCGGAACTTCTGCCCATCGCAGTGTGACACCCCAAGCTGTTTGGGGAACCGAGAGCTGCGGGGCCCCCTATTCTAAAACTCGCGTGCATTTCGCGCTTTTCATTCTTTCTCACTTTTTGGTTTCCTTTACTCTACCCACTTTTCAACTTGCCCTAACGCGGTTCCCCTCGTCAGAAACGAGGTTGTATACGTCGGCCTTTTACTTGCGCATTGCAATTCGAGTTGTTTTTTTTTCCCCGTCGCCAAAACAGGCCATGTCTGTTGTTAGAATTCAGGTCACTCAATTCTGCTCCACGCTATTCTAAGTTTAAGCCGTGAAGAGACTAAGATATTAAAACTAGATGCAGAAGTGTGACGGAAGTGACGTCGGCTTCCGCAGCGGCCAAGCCGGTCGGACAGCTAGTGTACAGACAAGGTCCGCCGCACACTGAAGTCTCCTGGGAGAGATGCACCCGCTTGATCGAATGACGTTTGAACGAACGCCGACGTTTCACCGAATGACACTTTATCGAATAGTCGGCCGTCGCGAAGCGGCGTTTAAGGGTGGGCCAAGTGGGTTCACATTTTTGTAGCGAGCCGCCGCAGACTGTCGGGGGGGGGGGGGGGGGGGGAGAAGGAGGAGGGGAGGAGGAGGAGGAGGAGGAGGAGGAGGAGGCCGAGTGGTCTAGCGGTGACCGAGTGGTCTAGCGCACACCAGCTCGGAGCACGTGGAGCGAAAGCTCGCGCTGCGGAACCCAGAGATCCTGGGTTCAATCCCCACCCCTGCCCGTTTCGATCTGGATGAGCATCGTACCGGCGTGCGGTCGTGTATCACTACTGCGTGGTGCACGTTAAAGATCCCAGGCTAGCAGTTGTACTGCACTGGTTAAATTGCTTATCTACAGTGGGTAACAATGTCGCCATGTTCTGGCAGACTAAACTCCTGCTGTATAAACAACTAACGACTAATTTGTTTTTTGTTCGGCACGGGCTCGTTTCACGGAAGGGCAGAGCGCCGCTGTTTTGTGTGACAGTGTTGGGTAAAGCACACCCAAAAAAGTACTCGAAGTAAAGTAGCAAGTAAATGAAAGGTTATGTATTTTAAGTACTGAGTATACCGAGCCCAATGTACTTATAGTAAAGTACTATAAATACAATGTACTTTCAAAGTAAAGCACAAGCACTGTTTAACGCGATCTTTCAAGATGCCCTTTCATTCCCCTATAAAATGTAAAAAAGCAAAATAATGGCATTAATTGTTTTAGGGGTAATCAAGGGTGCATCAGTTCTTTTCGAAACTTGCGGCGGATATGGAATAAAGTCTAGTGGCCAAGGAGTAGTATTTTTTGGAAATGGCGCCAAATTCAGAAGTGCCTTTGATTTCTGAATTTGGCGCCGCTTGCGCTGACTTTTGCACCCAAGGGGGTTAGACATCCTGGGAGACAGCATGGCGCCAGCCCCGTGGCTTCTGCAAGTAATCCTCTCGTGGTGGAGTGTCCTCTCCTAATATGTTTAACCTCCTCGCTTGCGCCGATGGAGAGAGAAGTAGCAAAAGTACGAAATGCTGCGGGAGTGCCGCCGCCAGTACAAATGGAGAGACTCATTGACTGCTCGCGTTTTCGGTGAGAGGGGGATTCCAGTATTTCTTCAGACTGTACAAGTACCCTTTTGTTATACAAAGTTAACAAGCCCAAATATGGGGAAGATTCTTTGAAGTGGGAAGCTGTACTTTCCCTCGAAGGTATACCTGCAAAAATACATTATCAGATAATGCACTTCAAGTAAGGTACGTTTCTAAACCTACTTCAAGCAGTACTTTAAGAGCAATATACTTAAAGTACTTCCCCACATTGATGTCTGAACACCCGATGTTTTCCCCCCGGTGAAAACTTCTACCCCAGTTCAACGAGAATCTGTGCAGCGATTTCGGCAATATATGTATATATATGTTTCTAATAGAGCGCGAAGCAACAGGCCGCAGCGCACGGCGAAGCGAACTCGAGGGGAACTCCGGAAGTCCTCACCCCCTTCCGGTTTTCGCCACAGTGGCGCTGTCGTACCCACCCCAATCGATCAGCGCTCGCACAGAGACTTGTTGGCTCTGTCGTGCGCTGTCTTCGCTGGGATGAGGTTCAAAGTTTGAGCACCTCTTGAAAAATAGTTCAAAGCAACGCCGAATGAAAAAAAAAGGGGAAAAATGCGGAATAACATTAGAGGCGGCGCTCGGCTCTGGATACTCCAACTCCTGTTGGAGTATCGAGCTGCTGCTGCTGCGACTGTTGTCATTGTTTCCGGTAAGAGCGACCGTGAAACAAAGCTTTTATATATTTAGACGCGTAGCAGTCCTGAGGATGTAAAAACGTAGAACCAAAAACTTGCCGAGCCAAGTTGAAAGCAGTTCGTGAGAAGGACAAGGACTAAGCAGAGGACTGGACAGTCTTTTACTTGTCCTTGTCCTTAGCACTAACTGTTTGTGAGATGTTTCACCAACTAGGTCGTCAACTTATTTTGTACTTAAGTCAAGATTGGGAAAGTTCGCTGACGACCAAATTAGCGACGCACTTTACCTGTGGCGCCATCTTCCGATAGGCGCAGCGAGCAGACGGCGCGTTCTGTTGTCTGCTCGCTTCTCCTACCGGGAGATAGAGCCACAAGTAAATAACGTCGCTATACTTTGTTTCAGCTTAAGTCCAGACGCAGACGACGCTAGGAGCTTGTGTTATCAACCAAGCAGCGTCAAAACTGCGAGTAACTGGGCCTTTTTTGTTTATCTTTGGCTCAGCGATGGTAGAACACGCACGGGAATATGACGAACACCATGACGGTGCGCTTTTGACGCTGTATGATTGGTCCTACCAGCTCGCAGCGTCGGCAGCGCCTGGACTTTAGGTGGAACGAAGTATACAGCTCGGTCGTCTGCGAACGCAGCCACCGTTCACTCCCTGACTATACACCATTCCAGCGTTTACACATCCAAATTGAGGTCTGCTATCTCCACAGGAATAAACAAGTATGCACGTTCAATATGTCCCTTACACACAATCAGGATTGTAGTTCTTGGAAGACGATAAATGAGAGCTATAAAGCTTTTCCGCAAGGGCGCAGCCATCTTGAATGTCGTCACTCCTGGTACGCGTTAAAACATCCTTTTTTTATCTCTCCACGCCGCTGGAAGGTGCTCACAAATATGCGTAATTGTCACGCATTCTTGTTTTGCTTCGCCTATATATTTTCTCTCACAATCAAGACTGAAGTGTCTTATTATTTGTCTTCCGTCCCACAAACGAAATACGTAGCCCACGTGACTGAGAACAAAAGGAAACGCAATTCTTTTTTAAAGTCGTTGAGGGGTTGTGGAAGGAGGTGGGGGGAGGAGTATCTGTTTAGAATGTTCATGACATTGCAGAGGCGTATGGTCGTAGTCTGGCCCAAGTATGCTCGCACAGACCGATACTGATTCAGGAAGCGTCTTTGTCGCGGTTAAATTGCGCGGATAAAAGCGAACTATTTCTTTCAGTCTTGCCTTCGCAAAGCTTAATAACGTAATTGTGGGCTCGAAACTACTCGCCTGACGACAGTCGAGCGTGGCTCATGGATTAGACACGAGAACTGCGTGAGCACTCAACTTCGGCTCGTAACAATCAATGCATCGGCGAACACTTGGGTAGGGGCTTGTGTCCATCCACTGGGGTGATGAGGATAGCCGAACTCTAAAAAATGCCTGCAGCTCAGCACGCTACTTTGCCAACCCCAGCGCGTGGGTATAACTAACGTTGGCGGCATAGAATAGGCACCAGGCCGTGGTCACTTATTTTGGCTCCAAGTTGAGGGGATAAACGATGCTCATATTTCTCAAATATTTTTTTGGAGACTGCTATTGTCTTGAAAGAGAAACTAAGGCAAGTGTTTTCCGTCATTAACGTTAGGGAGTGATTCGAAGTAGTAGTATAAGTAGTAACTTGTCACCGACTGTTGTTCTGAAGCAGCGCTGCAAACATCATCTAAGAAGATATCATCCCCGGTGAATACCCCTTAATAGTTTCCTCAGTAGCAAACACATTGGAATGTATCACCCAACTGAGCCAGAAAATATTTTATGTGTTCCTTAAAAAAAATAAAAAATAAAAAATTATATATTTAGCTGTAATCTAGTGCATTAGTCCTGTTTGAGCTGGTTTTTGTTTGGTTCCGTGGTAAATTTGTAGACTTGTTGCTTGAGTGCTGTTTAGGTGGTTGGGACCTCGTCAGTTGATGTCCCAACCGCCTTGAAACATGTGTCAAGATAGAATGTTTGAATAAATCCATCGATTAATCATTCATAAGGTAGATGGATAAATAAATAAATAATAAATATATAAACCAATCAATAAGTGTGTTCAAAATGAAGAGAATAAGGCATCGCAAGCGAAGAGGTACTTGGTGTCTTGTGTATGCGGCTAAGGGAGCTTTGTTCTGTCGATATTTCAACGAAACGTGAATTGCAAATTGAAACTTCAGATGTGCAAGTGACGCAAACAAACGCAAAATATCTGTCCGTTTTTTTTTAAATATTCCTTTGTCCCGCGAGTTTGATATACTAAATCAGCGGTTCTCAAAGGGGGGGGGGGGGGGGGGGGGGGCGGTAGCGAAGTCATTCTAGGCTTCCGTAAGCCCTGCCGCATCAGTCAAGCCCGCCAATAAAATTTGTTTTTCAGATTGAGAAGGAACGTTCCAATTTTCGGGCGAGTTTTCTCATGTGTATGTCAATGAGAGAAGCCTACTTCACGCTAGCCCCTAGTTATATGCATTTATTAAATCATTATCATAACTATAACCTATACTTTTTTCTTCTCCTCACCTCAAACGGGGTCCTCCATCATCTCTGCCGATCCACAAGGGGTCCGGGAAAAATCCATGGTTGAGAACCACTGTACTAGATATCACGCTTTTTGTGGAAGGAGAAAAAAAAATTGTTCGAGTCTGCGATACGCATCGATGTTTTTGCCATACAGCCGACGGTATTTATTCAGCTCGAATGTATAAGCGAGAAGTACGTATGTTGGTTAGAAACAATTATTTGTTCACGCGTGTCAGACCGGCGACTTTCCAGCATTTCTTTTTTTTTTTTTTTTCAGTTTTTGCTTTTGTTACGGTAAACAACAAAATGGGATCCGCATTAGTAGTTGATCAATAAATAATCTAAGTGCACAAGACAGATATGCGTGGAATGGCACAACGACTCTAAAACTGTTTTAGATGAAAATTGTATTCGTTTCTGCGCACGGATCGGGGTTTTATTTCGCGAACGGGGGGACGTTTTGCATTTCGGCGGAGGTTGTTAGCGGAAATGCGGGTAAATAGCAGCGACGAACGCTTCACTTCTCCGCCGCAGTATCCACACAAAACGGCATTATACCATAGTTTTCTAGAACACGGGGGTAGTGTTTGGACCGGCGCGACTCGAAAGTGGGAACTTGTGAAACTGTGCGTGTAGACAACAACCGCCGAGCTGCAGTCGACAGGGCAGAAGAAAGTCGCTGCAGTCCGCACGTGCCACCGCACGTGCGCGTGCACGCGGTGCACGCGCACAACCACCACCGTACTGCCGATGCGCCGGTGTCCCCGACACCTATCCCAATCTACACCACACGCCTCACGCGAGCCGCTGCGGTCCCAACGCTACCCCGTATTCTAGTACACTGTAATTATATCGGAGTTAACTTTGACTCAGCCTTGAAAAGTGAAGCGTGCCACGGAAAAGGAAATCGTCGAAGAGAATTGGCCGGTTGCCAAAATACCTGCTCCGCCGGCCCTACAGCCACAGTATGTACACCGCACGCGTCGTTTAAGCGCGAAACACATGTACGACGAAACCGTCCGATCCGACGTCCGACCGCGCAATACGACGGTCGTAGGCGAGGGTTTTCAACGCTCTCCGATGCTACGAACACCCTCTCCCCCCAAGGTCATTCCGGCAGTCCGCACGTCGGATCGGAAGGTTTCGTCGTACATGTGTTTCGCGCTTTAGAGTCCCAAATTTAACTGCATCTACATGCTGTGCCAAACAAGGCCGTCCGCACTGAGTACGAAGTCCTTGGCTTACATCCCTGACCCCCCCCCCCCCCCCCCCCCCCCCCATCCTTTTTTATTAGTAGAGGGGCCTTCAGCTTTGGCTTGCCATGGGGAGACCACCCGGGTACCGTTTTCCAAGGCTGCTCGACATCGCTAGGCTCTTCGGGAGCGCCTTCCGCCACCTGCTCTGTCTCCCATGACCTTTTGAAGAGATACTCAACCGAAGTTTGGATTTTGCAAAATAAGGCCGCAGAAGCGTTGAACGGGACTCTACGAAGTCCAAGACCTCACTCATACATCGATATCTCAAAAGGATGAGCGTATTTTTTTCAAGGACGGGTGCGATAAAGTGAGGACTCTGACATCACGATCCTTCCGGAACAGCTGAGAATGAGGGGAAGCGGCCTCGCTTGTCCCCCTGCCCGCTCCGGGTCACCAACTCGAAGGGACGAAGCGAGGAGGAGAGGGAACGAGAATCGTGACGTCACATGTCTCGTCGGCCTCGTCGGCCGTGTTCAATCGTACATTTGTTTTCTAAAAAATACTTCCATCCGTTAGAGCAGTGGTTCTCAAATAGGGTTCCGCGGCCCCTTTGAGTTTCGCGAAGGCATTTTAGGGGTCCTCGAAGCCCGGCCTCCTCAGTCAAGCCTGGCAATAAAAGTCGCCTTTTTTCAGATTGAGAAGAAAAGTTCCGATTTGCGGGCTGGGTCCCTCCCGTGTATGTCATTGGGAGAAGTCTACTTCACACTAGGCCTTAGTTATATCCAAATATTAAATCATTATGATAATTGACCTATACATTTTCTTTCCCCCCGTCACGAACCGCGTCCTCCATCAACTGCGCCGATCCACAAGGGGTCCGCGAAACATCAATGGTTGAGAACCACTGCGTTAGAGATATCGCAGTACGAGTGGCGTTTTCGGGTCCTGCAGCGTCCCACCTATATCGCTCCATTCCTGTTTCATGAACACGAAATTTCGGTTCAGTATCCCTGTAACAGCCTGGGCGCCAGCGTGGGCAATGGGGCTGTCCGCCCTTTCCTCGATGTCCGTGCATGCCGGTGATCCCTCGGTCCCGAGGGATTAATTGCTCGCGCAGTCATCTCCGCCAGGTGCACCGACAGTTTGGTTTGCAATTTCAGGTAGTTTCTGGTGTACGTCACCGGAGGTTGCATGTTTAACACCTTTGGTCGCTTGTGGTGCCGTTGCAAAGTCTTCTTCCTCAGTGGCCTCCGCTTCGTCCTTGAGAAACTCGGATGTTTCCTCTCCTCTTACGGGCCGAGCAATGGACGCGTACGTCCTCACGCACTGGTTAGCCTCGTGACCAAAACGACGGCATTGGTAGCAGCGAGGTACCCGGCACTCCCGACGAGTATGGCGAGTACGATGGTCCCTGAGGCAGAGGGGCGCGCTGGCTGGCGCCACCACAAGCGTCATCCTTCTAGCTATTCGCACCTGGTGCGGTAAGTCTTCGGCCGTGACGCCTGCCTTTAGCGTGACGAGAACGGTCCGCGTATTCGACTCAGTCGGCTCACGTCCTTGGACGCGCCACTTTTTCCTTGTCACCTCGGAAACCTTTTTTCGTACTGCGTCAATGTGACACGCACCTCATCGTCCGGCACGTGGTGAGGAAACCAGTGCATCTTCAAACGCATGTTCCTGCCGTTGGGTTTAAAAACGAGGCAACGCCGCTCCTTCGCGAGAAGTTCCCTGGCTTCTACCAACTTCTTCTTGCTCTCGTTGCTTTTGAACGTCGTTAGCCACATGTGATTCGTCTGGTAAGAGCCCAGCAAAACCACGTCGGCCAGCAGCTTCCTACCGTTCAGTGCGTCGCGGAAGTCCTCGACTCAAAATGGACGTCCTTGACCGTCCCCGAGTAAAAATACAGAATTTAGAACACCAGATCCTGTCGGCAGTGGTGGCAGATGAACAAGGAAATCCCTCTCAACACAAGGTATCCCATCACCGCGGCCCGACTGGGATATTGTCACCGCTCCGACGGAGCTCGACATTCCGCGTCCGCACGCTTTGGTGTCTGGAAATGGGATCAGCCATGCAGACACGCTTACACGGATGGGGAACGAGCGGGGGTTTATATGTTTAGTTAGTGCGTTTCTTTCTTAGAGGCGAAGTGCCCTCCTGCAGTTTTGTTTTTGTCCTGGGCAAAGCACGGTGAAGATGCTCATTTTTAGCTCGCTAAAGTTTTAAAATTACATATTGTTTGAAGACTTGAAATTACAACTTCAGGAAAAATTCTTTGTCCCACTTTTAGGTGAAGAATCAACGACACGATTGTTGTTCTGGTTTCTTCCCTTGAAATAAACTTACTAGTTCTCTATACCGATTGCTGTATATCGTAAACGACTTCATTTTTGCGAGAACCTAATTTTCGCGAATTTCGCGAATCGCCTACAATTCGCAGAAAATAGGTCCCTCGAACAAGTCCAGTAAAGTGTAAACACATTGGAATTTATATTCAGATGCCACTGCGTCGCGAAAATTACAACCAGCGAATTATTCCAGAACTTCAACTTTGACCTGAATCGTGAAATATTGAGCCTGCGAAAAATAAATCGTTTACAGTATTTTAAAACTTAGGGACAGTCCTGCACCCATTTGCTTTTATACACATCCTGGACGTTACGAAGCTTATATGAAATCGGGAACTGCACCACGTTCATTATTTTGGTAATTAAAACGAAGAAGTGAATACTCCCAGCTTAAAAAGTGTGGGTGACTATGAGTCTTCGCAGGGTTAACGGGAATAAAAGAGATGGTGCATTCTAAAAGAGACACAGAGTTTAAAAACTAAAAATAAGTCTAAAACAAAAATTCAGACACAATTAAAACTAGAAAAATAACCCTTTAGTGGAAACCTTTTTGTCAAATCATCTTCATCAACAAGTCATTTTCTTAAGATCGCGCAATTAAAATAGCAAATCATTTTGTCGACAGATAACGCTTCAATAGCAGCCATTTGAGGCATTGCACAGTTGTAGATGTTACGTGATGACCGTAATGGTAATACAATTATAAACAGCGTACATTCTAGATTTTTTAAATATCTGATCTGCGAGTGAAGAAAGCACTTTTGTGATCCAGTTATTATTACTGTCAATGAAACACAGCAAACCCGAGGATCACTGCCAGTTTTTGAAGACGTTACATGGCATTTTACCCTGCTGGCCATAAGCCGTGTAGAATAATTAAAACTCGTGGCACTGAGCGTGTTGTCGTTGTTGTACGCGCACGAGGCGCATTTGTCACTGACTCTTGGGGTAGGGTAACGGGAGAAAAGTAGGGGTGAGTGGGGTAAACGTTCAACAACGCACGTTTTATTGCGCAAGAAAAAACAAAGAAAAAAAAACAAACAATGGCGTCGACATGTTGGCGAAATAGTGAAACGATGAAGCGAAAAATAGGGACTCTAACCAAAATATTTAATAAACATTTACCCGACGTTTCGGGACCGGTTCGGTTCCTTGTTCACTGGTGAGTGACGAAAACGACACGCGTCGCTTAAGGTGTATCCACACGACGGACCAAATTGCTGTTTTGGTCCGCGGGCCGCGCATCACGTGATCTTACGTCACCGGTTTTCGAGGTCCGCCGGCGGTCCGCGGCCCGCGCTTGTGAGAAATGCCAAGCGACTTTTCTCGCCCGGACCTTGGCGGCGGACCGCGGCGTTTTTAGTATAATTGAAGTGATAAGTCTGGGAACAAGCTGATTTTTGTTGTTTGGATTGGAATCCAAATCCAAAGTCATGTTCTTTTGGCGCCAACTGTTGAAGACGAAGAAGACGAACCTTTTGTTCTGCGACGATGGCGGCATGGTGCGACGATGCAACTTTTTACTTCGTCGCGCTCGTGGAGCAATTCCCCGCTCTGTGGGACAATAGATGCACGCCCTTTTCAGTTCACTTAAGTCCTCCTCGTCCTCAATAGTCAACGCCAGGGCCACCGCGGCCAAACGTCACTTTCGTTCAACCTCCATCTTGGCTCCTTACAAATAGCCTCAAAGCAGCTCGCTGCAAGCGTTTGGCGGAGCTGTGAGGTCGAGGGTTAGACCGGCCCGTTCACCCTGTCGTCTGCTCTTTTGGTCCGCCGTGTGGATGCTCATTGCATCCGGGCGGGCCGCGCATCACGTGATCAATCGGTCTGCGGCCCGGTCCGTCGTGTGGATACACCTTTAAATGCACATACGGACGTAGAGTGCTTTGCTCACGTCACGCAGTCCCGAGACGTAGCTGCTGGGCAGGGAGCCCAAAGAACGATTCACGTTCCCCTTTGTGTGTTGGATGAACCAAGACTGAACGAAAAGCCGCTTTCGCCAATTCCTCTCCAAGGCCAGCACGGTTCCTCCCTCGAAGTCGGCTACGTGGCCGGCTGCTTCTGCGTGCTCCGCGAGGGCGCTTGCCTCCACATCCTTCTTCCGGACATCGTATCTGTGTCGCGTAAGCCTCTCTGCGAAGTTCTTACTTTCGCCAACGTATGAGGCCGGGCAATCTTTGCATGGTATGCGGTGGACCAAGCCTTGGGCCCTTTCTTTGGAAGCCCGACCCTTCGGGAGGGGGAGGCGATGACCGATTGTTGACACGGGCTTATGATTCACCGCAATCCCGTAGCGACCGAGGACGCGGGAAAGGACCTCGCTGGTGCGGCTAATGTGGGGAACACAGATGCGATCGGAAGGGGGAATGCTGCGCCCTACGAGTGAATGCCTTGACTTCTCGAGTCTGTGTTCCCTACATTAGCCGCTGTGTGCCCTACATTAGCTGCACCGAGGCCCTTTCCCGGGTACCGTAAGAAAGGCAAGACTTGCTCGAATGTGGGACCCTTGGGACCCGATTTGATGAACGATGAATGATGAACACGAGCGTGCTTTCGTTTTGGACAACATAGAGAAGGTTTATTTCATCAACTTTGCAGCGCGGCAGGTGACACGGACGACACGGAGGAAAAAATTCAGGTGTGCGGTAAAAAAAAAAAAAAAAAAAAAAAAAAACGCAGAATATTGGATTAGCGTTGGCGCCAAGTCCCGCCAGTGAAACCCGCATGGAGGACGAAACAAAGACGCTCGCATGGAAAAGCCGAACGTAATACAACATACCACACGATTCATCGTGAAAGCATCTAACGAGTGGTTCGAGCACACCATCGCGCTCGCCCACACCTATGTTGGCTCGTTTTAGTATCATTTCTACTTCCCCAGTTGTTTTTTCTCTCGGACATAAAATGTAAACTTACACCTGTTTCGGTCGCGTATGCTGTGTCACCGGTGACGGGAACAATAGCGAACCATCTGCCGACCGCGCCGCGTCCGAAAGCAAGCGGTCAATGCCGTACCGCTATGGCGTCTGCGATGGAAACAAGCTCTTCATCCTCACCAGTCCGGGTATCACATTCACGCAGACTTGTGCCTGTGTCAAATACTCTACTCCAAGATACTGTATCTTAAATACTTTTTGAGGTATCTTGCAAATACCTTTGATGGAGAGTATTTAATACTCTATTTTAATTACAATTCCGAGTATCTTGTACTCATTATCTTAAAAACATTTTCGACATTCCGCCATTTTCCGAGTTTTTCGGTATGAAATGGGGTAGGCGTGGCACGGGCAAACGTGAACACTCTTTCGAGCAACCGAATCCTGTTGCTAGCTCCGATTAGCTACGGTGACTTTAACTGAGCTCGTGAAAATATCGCTTTTTTGCCGACTGTGACTCATATTTCAGCCCTAAGTTCGTACAATGAAGGTTCTCCCCTCGCCTTGCCTAAGGCGCCTTTTGTTCCTATAAAGTTTCCCCCCAAAAAGTCCTCAAACCAAAGGTGTGGTTTTTCGGAAGTAAAGATGCCACCCTGAGGCGCAAGCAGACCGAGAAACGACATACGAGAACAATGCAGACTTAAGTGTCAAGAAATAACAAATAGAAGAAAATAAGAAGTGGACACACAGAAAAAAGTAGTCATTTTTGTTTTGCTTTTTGTATATTTGACCCCCCTAAGGCAAAACGTCGAGGTTTTTTTTTTTTTTTGTGTGTGTGTTGTCAGTCCGGCACTTATTGCTCTCGCGAACGCTGTCTGTAAGCGAACATTGAGAAGCAGAGAACAGTACAGGAAACGAACTAAAAGCTGGATGACCTCTCAAAATCCCAACAAAGCGTCCCCCAACGTTGAGTGCTTTTCTGAACGCAACCTACTCGAAGAAGGTGCGACCACTGCCGTGGCTATTATGAGGGTTCTCTTTGTTATCCATTCACTCATATCCGTGTCTCAAGTTCTTTTATAGTTTATAGTGAACTCCTCGTATAGGGAATATGGATTGCAGTTAAACGATGTGTCTGAGGTGCGCCGCACGATGTGATATTCAGCGATATCACTATTGGCGAGGCGCTCTGACCCGTTGTCACCCCCACACCTCGGTGTTTACCAAACACAAGGCCTCTGCACTTGCCCACAGGCCTTGTGGGCATGTTCGTGTAATCTTTTTTAATAGAGCGCGGGGCACAGTGTAATAAAAAGATACCATCAATTATTGAAGTGACATTAAGTGCCAGATCTCCCGCGAAAGCAGTCGTCAGAGGATGCGAACTTGACCCACTTTTATCTTTTGTGCTGAGCTGGGCAGGGTGGGGTACGGGCCGTTCGTCGAAAGACAGTTCGTAATAGGGCAACTCGCAGAAGGGCCGTTCGTCGCACAGGGCAATTCGTCATACGGACAACTTGTTGAAAAGCGGGAGTTTTGAAATAGCGCTTTGTCTATACGGAACGAAAAGCGTCACCGAAGTTATTATAACCCGACGCAATTCTTAGCATTGACCTATTTTTAAGTGTTCGGTAGCTTCGGTAGCTGCGTTACAACTGCCCTGTACGTCAACTCTACGACGGACCATTCGAAGACAAAGGCAACGGGCAACATTTAATTATACCCTCCCACCCTGCCGAGAGGACATCAAGCTGCCAAGAGAGTACACGGGCTGTACATAATACACTACGCGGTTGATTTACATGATTTACATTTACATTGATTTACATGAAATTAGTACAAACTAATTTCATGGGTGTGGGAAAAAATAAGTTAATTAATGAAAATGGTGACTAGTAATTGCACTCACCTAAAAAACTGTTCTCAATAGGTAAGAGAACCCATAAAAAATTATAAAAAAAATGTTATACGAATTGTCATAGTGACGAACCGCCCTATGGCGAATTGCCCTATGTGACGAATAGCCCTGCTACCAGTTGTCGTGTGACGAATTGTCATTCGAAGAACGGTCCTACAGCTGGGCACCGTGCATGCTGCATTGTTCATGCACGCCGGAGTGGTAACAAAAGAGCCCCTCCTCTCCCTCACCGGAGAACACGAACTCCAGCCGAACGCTGACGCCGCGTTCGGTTAAGTCAGCCGAGCGCTGAGCCATTGCATTTGTTGTCCCCATCCATCTAGTTCTGAAGTTAACCAATTGGTGCGCCACGGTGTGATCTCCTCCCCAATAGCTAAAGCGACCTCTTTCTTGTTGTCCCAGAAATGTTTTGTAACAGATCTATCAGTGATATTGCCACGCGCGCTGCCCAGCGAGCGCGTGGCCGAATGGTTACCGCTCTTTGCTTTCGCGCGGAGTCTCCGGGTTCGATACCAGAAAGCGGACTTCTCTCATGTTTATTTCTTCAACTTGACATTCTGGTAAGTTCGAGCATTTTGTCGTCTGATCGAGTTACAAATGTTCTACGTGAGTCACGCCCAAGCGGTCGATCCTGCTGTTTCGCCGACATCGACGCCTGTGACGCTAGCCTTTCTCTCTTTTGTTTTGGGAACAAGTTCGCCCCATTAAACGTTCAGTTTCTTCAGTTATTCGCCGCCTCATCATTTGTCATTCGTGACAATATTTTGCTCTTTATAGTCGGACTGCATAAAATAGCCCTATGATACTTCTTTTCCCCCCTTTGTGTTGTTGCGTGTAAACCATTCTGGTAACCCAGATTTACGTAGCTTCATAATGGTCGTCGTCAATGACCTCGATACAAATTAAGCAATGCGGAAGTATCTTCAAAAGTAACTGAAATACATTTCTAAGTATTTGTACTCTACGCAAGATTTTTTACAGTGAAAGTAATTTGAGTAGTATTTTAAATACTTTATGACGCTGGTATTTAGTAACTTAACTTAAACACTTTTACCGAGTATTTTGTTCAAAACTGCATTCACGTGCTGCTCAATGGCACCCCCTTTGCTTGCCTCTCGCCGCGGATAGGACTTTTTTTCTTCTTATTTTTGTCGATTCGTTTTAATTTTGACGCTGACGAAGAAGCAAACAACCGCTCATTCGTTGGGTGGGCTTCACAACTACATTATTGTGGTGAATTATTCTATCGAGGGCGTTATTCGGGTCTACGCTTTGTACATACCTCGACGAGGCGCTTGCCGAGCTGAATAATGGCCCCTTGATGGTGTCATCAATACGTCGAGAGGAAGTTGTAAAGCGGGGTGTGTGTGTGTCCACCAAAACGACTGATGGGACGCTAGTGCGAAATTAACTCTAACACGACCCTTGTACTCAATTTGTGCGTCGCGTCATACTAACGTCCGTAGTCACTGGAAGTTGAAGAAACACGGGGAGAGTCCCGAAGACATTATTATCGCGCCGCTGTTAATGAGATCGCGACGTTAGCTAATCAGAAGGCCGATTAACGAATCACAAATAAAAACGCGAGATAACTATACTTTTCCTTTGGTGAAAAACTTATTGTGGAGGCGAATTTGTAGGAACCACAGGGGTGATTATCTACGAATCAGATAACCTTTATTGTTGCACAAACGGGCAAGTCTACGGTTCCATGCTAAATATAGCGGAGTACGTGAATCGGTGCATATAGGCCACGTGACGTAAATCTTCCACTAAATTTAGCGGGGAAACTGATTCCGTTAAGTTTAGCGGGGAACCTAAATTGGTGCATAGGTCATGCCAAGTCAATTATCCGCTAAATGTAGCGGGGAACCTGATTCCGCTAAATTTAGCGGAGAAACTTGAATTGGTGCAAAGGTGACGTGACGTCATGTTTCCGCTAAATTTAACGTGAAACCTGATTCCTCTAAATTTAGCGGCGATCCTGAATTGGTGCAGAAGTGACGTGAAGTCGATTTTCAGCTAAAGTTTTGCGGAAAATTTGCTAAACTAGAGGTGACATACATGGGCAGACATTTGTGACTAGTCGCTTAATAACACATTAAAAGCAAAGGTGCAACCTTTATGTGTATCATACACGCTTCGGAAGCGTTTGAGACCATAAAAAAGTAAGCATCGTTGGGTTGTCAGTGGACCTGTGTTATTCACGCGTCAAGGACCATTCACACAATTGCGTCGTCTGCGTCGCGCTGCCTTCCATCGTGCAGCACAGCGCTTCCCCATTGGATCGTCGTAAGGGTCGTTATAGCAACGCCATAGCAACGCCATAGCAACGCCCTAGCAACGCCATAGTAACGCAGTCAAACGCAACTCCGTGAACGGGACTTCAGTCTTGTTTTTGGAGAGCACACCTGATGCAGAAAGTTGGCTTCACCGCAAATGGTGTGTCTTTGCGGAGAAGCCCGACATCAGAGACGCGGTGGCCGCGAGCGCTCGGCTGTCACTCCAGCGCGCCTTTACGGCCGAGTCCCACTAGAGCGACAAACAGGAGCAACCACCACCGACACGCGTCAGGCACATGCAGCGAGCGCGTGAAGGTATCTTCGGCAGGCTCGCTTACTTCTCTAGCACCGAGATACTGCAAGCCTGCCAAAGGTGCTTTCGCCCGACCGCGTGCTTGGGGCTTGTCGGTGTCGGTTGTTTCTGCTTGTCGCTCTAGTGGGAATCGGGCATTATGGCCCACGTTTGGCGAACAGACATACACTATTGTTCACTGACATAAAAAACGAGGAGCTTGGCAACAAAAGCAATAATTTGCATAAAAAAAGGTTGAACATTTGGTGACAATGCAGTTAATGCAAAGGTGCAAGTGAGCTGGACAAGAATAACGATAATAATTCCTAGAAAAGAGGATTAAAGGGGACAAAGGACAAACACAAAGCTCCAAACACTGCTAGGTGAATGGTGCGCGACTGAAACAATCCGTCATTTTCTGTGGAACGCTCCACCAACTGAGCTAACCAGCAGTTAAGGCCCATTCATTCTGCCCCATTTTCTTACGTTAAGTTACGTTACGAAATATTACGCACCGGAAACTCTGTGCTTCATATTAAGCGAGGCTACCAGTTCAAGAAGAAAGTATGACACGCGACATTCGAGACACGAATGTTTCAGCGACTTATACGTAAAGTAACTTAACGTAAGAAAACTGGGCAGAGTGAATGGACCTTTAGACGTCAGTAAAGCAAACCGGGTTTAAAGGCTGCCACCAGTATAACACCAACAAGGATGAACGGCTTGCATTTTAAGGTTATTGTGATAATGCAAATATTGCTAAGGTGCAAACGAACTGGAAAAGAATGACGAAAATAATCCCCAGAGAAGGGAAACAAGGCGGACAAAGGTCACGTACCAGTCACCTAGCTGAGTTCGGAGATTTGTGTTTGTGTTTTTGTTCCCCTTGTTTCCCTTGTCCAGGAATTATCATCGTCGAACAATTTATGTTTCCCACGTGTGTACTATCTGCCTGGGAGCTGTGTTTGTCGTGTCGTACGGCTTACGAGACTTTGGAATTGGTCGTGCAGGCTAATGCAAAAAAGAAAAAAAAAAAAAAGAAAAGTCGCAGAGCTTTTGCAAATATGGACACAACTCGATAATATATTTTTTAATCATGGGCTCCACTGCGCTGCGCAATTAGCTTTAATATGGCCCGAACGCTTTTTCCCGATCCGTAGCAGCAGGTTAACGTTGCGTAATAATATTTCTCATTATCTAAGTTCTCGTGATTTGTATGCGTAATAATATTTCTCATTATCTAAGTTCTCGTGATTTGTATGCGTAATAATATTTCTCATTATCTAAGTTCTCGTGATTTGTATATGTAAATATGTGTTTTCAAGGGAATTGGTGACGAAGTATGTCAGCGCACTGCGCTGCCGAACCCAAGTATGCGGGGTTTTATCCCCAAAACTGCCAGTTTCTTTCTTTTTAAGAACTGCGAGACAAATAAAAAATGACAGATTACACGTCGCTTTAGCGGCGCCGGCTACTTCTTCGCACTATAAAAAGAAAAGGGTTCTTCCACTCGAGAGCTTACATTTATGAAAACCCAGCATCTCGCAGAACATACTGCAACCCACTATAAAGTAAACAACAACACCATTAGGGTGCAATATTGTGTTACGCTATTTAAGTACAATAACGTATACACTCAAAAGCGAGTACATTGAGTACCGCGCAATATACACAAGCTGGGTCACGATACACGTAAGATTACACAAACACTTATCACGTGAAATAACTAATCTTAGCCCGACATGAGACAAAAACAAAGTAGCAGGGATCTGGACGAGCAGCGTACCGGCGTGCAGTCGTGCATCCCCAACTACGTGAGGCGCGCGCTAAAGACCCCCAGGCTACAGCTGTGGTATACAGCACCGAATATATTTCTCATCTACAATGGAAGCAAGAATCGCCCACTTTGTCTGACAAACATCCCCGCTGTCTGAAGAAACACGCGACATAATTACTTTCGCTCGTTCGAATTACTTGAGCAAGAACCGCGCAATCGTATAGGGCTGTATATATGCTAACGCGCTGTATCCAAACGAGACCACACGAGGAGCGGGCATTGCGCGTGCGAAGAAACCAGATTCGCGTGTTGGTCTATAGACCTTTTTGGCATAACCCCATATCAGCACGCGACTGACGTGCACGGTGGATTTTTTTTTTTTATTGTCCGCTGACACAGGGTGTGCAACAGCGAAAATACTTTGAAACGGTTTGTCTGCAGATATCGCTGAGTCGTCGTCCTGTGTGCACAAATAATTTTTGCGAGCGTAAGAACAATCACGGAAAATGTACGATGAGCGCAAGAAGCGGCAAGGCGAGTGTGGCTGGAATGTTACTGAGCCTCGCACGTTCTTCAAGGATCCTTATTTATGAAGTCAGTCGACGGCAAGCGTGGATCGCGAGGGCTTTGGATAAGACTCGTCGTCACGTTTATGCTCCCGAGTACTTCGTCTACTGCAAGAGGACCGATTCGAACCGGGTGCAGGTGCTCCGATTAGGTTACCTCTGCCAGGCATGCTACTGCTCCATGGCATGTGGAGAGCACGAAAATGTCTACGTGCCAGCACTGAAGATGCGGCTAGCAAGTACCGAGAGCTTACCTGCATGGACTGCATCAAACTGCTCATATACACCCTGATTGTGGAAACTCAATCGAAACACCCCACCGCCGTCGTCCTCGTTCTTTTGAGGAGGTCTGTGTATGTTTGTACAGCCGGGAGGCAAGAATTAAACTATTCTATTTGCGAGCAGAGTACTGTGTGTGTTTCCGTGCCTAAAATAAGTATTTTTAAACGTTTAACGTTGCGATGGTTTTATTAAGTAAATATAACAATAACGTTCATTCGCAGGAGATAATACCACGAAAAATTAATTACATTTTAAGATACGAGAAGGAACCGTTCAAACTGAGTTCACTGAAGTTAACTAACGTCACCTGGCCGACCGGGCGACCGCATTCGCTCTAATGAACACCGTCATTCGATGAAACATTGTGGACGAGGTTTCGCTCTCTAAAGCGTCGTTCACTCAAAGTGTCACCTCGCCAAAAATATCCAAACTTTCCACATGATCGTGTATTCTCTCTGAATAAAATATGTCGGGAATAAAAAGAGCACATGCCATGAAAGAGTCGGACAACTGAGAGTCATCAAGCTTTTTCTCGCCATTCGCCTACACGACAGGAACGAGATCTGGCGCCCACCGCCGCCCGGCCAGCCGTTTTGTTAACTCTCTCAAAGAGGAGACGGTTGGTGTTCTGCCTGCAAATGTCGATGACATATGAAGATCATCGTTAATGTTCCGCTGCATTAGTGTTGGAAAAAAAAAAAAAAAAAGATGTCGAACCAATATATTACATTGGCCCTTAA